>NC_133934.1:100254689-100554689 GCF_031877795.1 Strix aluco | reverse complement strand
CCAGCGAAGGGAGCAGGACCCCGGTCCTGGGTCTCTCTGTGTCCCGCCGGGGATCCCTTTCCTGCCAGGGGGACCCCGGCGCCTCGGGCACGGAGAGTAGGGCCCACAACTTTCCCGCTTTTCAAGCGGCGTTTGCTCTCAAGTGCTCGGCTGTAAATAAACGCTATGGCAGTAACAACAGAGCCGTCCTGCAGTCAGAGCGGAGGCTGCCTCTGCACCTTTCCTCTGCAACACACGCCGTCAGCGTTTTAATTCCAGCTCCAAAGGGAACCTGCAATTATGAGCCCCCCTCGTCCCCTCCCGCTCCCATTCTCTTGTTTGAAACATTCACTGAGGAAGGTTATTTGGATTGCGAGTAAAATCAAACAGGGAGGGGAGGAAGAAAAAAACCCCACAAACCCATCAACCCAGCAAACCCTTCTATTTGCTATTTACAAAACTCATTGTCATGCTTCGCTCAGGCTGTCTGCCTAGCTTGGGGAAATAAATGTGACTGAACCAGAGACAAAGCCGATGCAGCTGTATTTGAATTTCTCAAACACTGTCAAACGTGCTCTCGTCTCATAATTCTCGGGGTTGTTGTTATTATTATGATCATCATACCTAATGTGAATATACTCGAAAGAGAGGTGCTTGGCGGTGGAGAGACCTCGTTCCGTTCGGGAATGCACAGAGATTCCTTTAGCAAAAAGCCAAAGGCTCCTTTCCCCCCTGCTTGGAAGCCTTGGCAGATACACTATGGAAAACTTGAGACCTGTAATTTCCCTCTTTTTTGTTGTTGTTGTTGTTTTCTTCTGGTTTTTTTGGACGTTCCTTGTGTTTCCCCAGTTCCCTCAGAAGTGGGTAGGTTTCGCTGCCTAATTCCCCAGATGATTACCCGCTTCGGCAGCCTAGCGCTGCAGCCGCGGAGGGGGGAACGGGACCCCTGGTCTCTCGGAAGGGGAAAGGTGGCCGCTGGATGTCACATCCCAGCCGTCATGTCAGCTTCCCCGGAGGGTCGTTAGGAGCCTGCCAGCACGTTGGATTTCACCAGGGCTATTACGGAGCAGATGATTGCCCTCTGCTCCTTTGGAGAGGAGAAGGCTAAACCACACCGGGGCCACGACAGGAGGTGTCCCTCGGGGAATACCTCGGTGCGTTCCCATGTATCTCGGCTTCGCTGCCCGGCCTTGGCAGGACGGGCAAATCCTGCCGGCCCCCTCCCCAGGCCCGCCGCCCTCGCAGGCCGGCCCGAGCCGGGGAGCGCTGAGGAGCCGCCGGGGGAACCCGCCTGCCCCGGCAGCGGCCCGGTGGCCTCGGCGAGCCGTCTCCGCCTCCGCCGGGCCCCGCCGCCGCCGCGGGGAGCGGCCCTCGACGTGGCGGGCGCGGCCGGGAGGGAGCCCCCGGCTCTTGGGCGGCCGCCCCGGCTCAGCCCTCGCCCCGCTCCTCCTCACGCGCCCCTTGGCTCGTCCTCCAGGACCCACCGCCGCCCCGAGTGCCGCTGCCTTGCCAAGCGGCGCCTGAGCCCTGGGCTTGGGAGAAAAAATGGGGTCCTAAAGGCCGGAGGGACCGCCACGGCACCCCTAGGCGTAAGGTCAAGCCTCGCCAACAGCCTGGGGAGCATCTCCCCAGCCCTCCTTTTTTTCGAATCAGCTTCTTCGTTGGCACACTTCTCAGAGAGCCCTCGCGAGTTCTGCTGCGGGGACGAGGTCTAGTAGCACCTCCAGCCAGCGGGACCCTCGCCTCGGGCAGGGCCATCCTCGCTTCAGAGCACGCTTCAGTGCTTTAACGCCCTGGGCGGTTTTCGTTGCACGGTGTCCTTCAGTAAGTGTAAGCAGGGAAATGAAAAGTTATGTGATCAATTATTATTTTTATACCATATTTATGGACGGGTAGAAGTAATAACAGTTATTTACTTTGCCGAAGCGTTTATTTCACACTCACTGTATTTCCCTACATTCGGAGAACCGACGTGGGAAAAATAAGCACAAATAAATTAAAGTAACGAAAATACGTTTTTAGCAAAAGGCGATCCTTCTCCTATCTAATTTTCCCGGGTGCGTTTCTTCCTCCGACGTTAATTCAAACCAACGAAAAGTCTCTAGCCCTCAAGTCAAGCAGGAAGCAAAATAATAATCTACTGCCCCCTTCATAAAAAACCCACTTTTTGTGTGTGTGTGTGTTTTTTTTTTTTTTTTTCCTTTCCTTCAAATCGGGGATAAAGAACAATCAAAACGCAAAGCAGCCGGAAGGGCAGGGTCTCTCGAGGGTACGCCCAGGTACCCCTGTTCTCCTCCCTCCCTGCCCGGGTTGCTGGGTATTGTATCATCTCCTCGGCGCACGGCTGCAGGCTGCTTTAACCCGTCCTACCCTGCCTTTGTCCCTTTTGAGTCTTGTTAGCTTCTCTAATTTGTTAGCAGCACTTCGTCTGCCTCCACCCAGCCCCCAGTGCAAGCAGGGGAATGATGCCAGGGCCAGGGAAATACGCGCCGTCCTGGGATTCCACAGTCGTGGTAGTAGCTCTTTCACGTGCACATATCGCGCACATCGCGCACGTCGCATACATCAGGGTCACCTCAGCGAGGGAGACAGGGAAGGGCGGGGGAGAAGAGAATTTTAAAAAGATACAATTCTTCCGTGTGTGTCAAGGATTTCAAACAGAATAGTGCTTGATACCAAGGTAACACTTCCTTATTGCCGGCTCTTGATCTTCTTTGAATTGCTTCATTTCCCATATTCCAGCTATTTATTTCGCCAGAGACTGTGTGCAACAGTGCCACAGGTTGGGTGACCCGTGTTAGCAACGGGCAAGAGAAAAAACGACTCCTGGCACAGCCAAGGTCGCCAGGGAACCCTCTACAGCGGGTTGCGTGACGGCTCCGTTTGTCCCGCACGGCCGGCACCTCCCCGCGCCGGGGCCGCCGCGCCGAAGCTGCCCGGGCCGGGGCCGGGCCCGGAGTCCCGCTCCGGGCTGAGAGCGGGGCTGGGAGCTCTCTGACCAGCAACCCGCGCTTCTGCAACCATCCCTTCTTCCCTCCTTCCCACCCCCTCCAGTTGCTCCTCAGTTAAAGCGGACACTTCTTATGGACCAAGGTACCTCGCTGCTGGATCTGCCAGGGCAAGAGCAAAAACCCTGGAGAGGACGGGGCAGCCCATCGATCCATACAGATGTCATTTTTGAAAATGTGTTTTTTTGTATTAGCCTATAAACCTTCTGTGAAACATGCAGTCTCCCGTCTGTTGGGGATAGCACTGTGCTGCCGTTTTCCCTAGCTACCTAGCCTTTGTTCAGTGCCCATAAGCAATACATCAGACAGTATTAGCTGGATTCAGAGCTTTCAACATCTTCCTCCCTGTTCTGTGGTTGGAGCTGCCTCCCAGGTAAGGTCCCACCAGCACCAAGAGATATCTGTTGCCAGTGTGTTTCAGGGCCCCAGCCTTGTGCCCTGACCCTGAAGGACAGGGAAAAGGGCTAGAGACAAAACTCAACACTTGGCTGGGCCACCACTCCATGCAGCACAACCCTCCCTCCCTGTTGCATCACAGCCTGCTCATGACTTGAGCATCAGGCATCCCCCAGGGAACCTATAGGGCTGATGTTGCACAGGCTGCTTAATTTCTGGCCCTGCCTGCCCTTCAGTCCACCTTTCCAAGGCCCAGCAGAGCCAGCTGATCCGGCTGGAGGGGTCCTCTGTTCTCTCAGGAAATACAGGCCATGAGAGAAATATGGTAGCTGGAGGTATTTTTAGGTTTACAGTCCTGGAAGAAGGAACAGGAAAAATGAGGATGATACTTGTTCTTGAGACCCACAAGAGTTCTGGGGCTACTTTGGCACAGGGTTATTGCTTGAGCAGCTCTACCTCTGAAATAGTACACTTGGCACTTACATAAAGTGCTTCCAATTTGTGAGCCAGTTAATTCTCCTGGCAGCTGTCTGAGATTATAGCCCTATCTTTCAGACAAAGTAAGGCAGACAAGTTAAACCTCTATAAAGTTTATAGCCACAAATCACTTAATTTTTTTTTTTTTTTTCTCAAGTGAACTACTTTAGTTGAGTTAGACAGATTACTTTGTATAATAATAAACCATCTGAAAGCTACCGGGAAGTTTCCAACGTATAAAAACTGGCAATCTTATTTAAACTCTGGGAAAGATAATTGTTTGCCCTTGCTGTATGTTTTACATTCTTGAAGTGTATCTTTTAAGGCATAATATACATTTTGAAATCCCATATATGCACCTTTACAATAGTAATGGCTTTCCACAAGCTCTGTGGGAGGTGACATTTCAGCAAGATACTTCCCCTTGACTTTGTTTATTCCAGCAGTTTAAATTCTACCTCTGGTGATAGCTGTTAACTTGGCAATGTGAAAAGTGCTACATGATGTGTACTGTGCTCAGTCAGCTCATCAGAAGCTTACCAATTATGACTGTGGAGCCCATTCTTCCTGCCACAGCATGCCACCCACCATGCATACCCGGGACAGCTGATCTTCACATGTGCATAAAATCTGAAAGTATGCACACATTTACACAGAGCCTGTGCAAAGCAGGCACAGTAAGCCTGGTGTTTCTTAGAAGCCTTTTTCTTTCCTGCAATAGCTCACACACAGGCAGTTGTAGATCATTTCTTACTCCCTGCCTGTCTTGGAAATGTCAAAGAGGAGCTTTTGAACTCCACCCTGGAAGTGGATGAGCTTTATACCTGTCAGACAATCAAGATGTCTGTATTTTGGGCAGAGGATCAAATTGTCAGGGTGGCTGTGAAATAGGAGGTTACAGCTATTAGGATTATCCATCTCACCTATGGCTTGGTTGCCATCCACATCTTTGAGGCGCTTGGGAAAAGAGGTAGCTGGAAGTAGATTGTGGACTCAATTGAATAATTGAAATATGCTGGAATGGCCTGTGAGTTGGGCACCTCTGCATTATGAAATAAAGAACTTGGTTACAAAAGCTTTTGCAAGCCTGTTTCCTCAGGATGAAATCTGATCTCTGTTTAAGGTCTCCTACAGACATCAGCAAGGCAAGATTTAATTCTAGACAGATGCTATTTGTCAAGCATGTGGGGAGTGTTTGAGCTTCAAAAATAGTGCTACCTTTGAGCATTCATTTTTGTCTGGAATATCCAACTGAACGTATAGAATCCAGATTGGGCTTTTTGTTAAACTGTGATTTGCACTTATCCAGAGATATTGTTTTTCTTTATTTTGAAGCAACTATTTACGAAGCAATTTACTGCCAGACTCTGTCACCTTTGACTGTAGTTTCTTTTGCATCAGCTAAAATAGAAGTAACTCTGTTCAAGTAAGCAGAGTAACACTAGTGAAAAACCAGAATAAATAATCAGAGAATCAAGCCCTTTGAATAACAAATGACTCCATAAATAGTCCCATTGATTTCAGTGGCATTTTATGGCATAAGTAGCTACATTAATGGAAACAGCATATAAGACCCTTAGTGCTTGGACAGAGAAAAAAAAAAGAACTTATAATTATTTAAAAAAATTTATTCCATGGTGCATTAGTCAATTGACATGTTACTAGCTTATTGTATGACTCACCAAAGACAGAATCAAGTGAGTTGATGACAGGGATGACTCCTTTGGTAGCTGCTGTGACAATTCAACACATCCGCGACATAAAAGCTGTGTCCCTTATTTAAAAAACCAGAAAGCAAATAAAGCCATGCCAGTGAAAAGGTTTCCATCACCCTTAAACAAATGCTTCTTTAAGCAAGAAAGAACAATGTTTTAGTAAATGGAGTTGCCCCTTTTTGGGAGGTTTATGGACAGTATCAAAATATGAGAATGCCATAACGTGGTCTCCCCTGGCTCTATCGCTCTGGATGACTTGGAAAAAATTCTTTTGGTTGCTTTTCCTTGAAATCTAGCAAAGAACTAAGTGAAGTCCAAACATGCTTTCTTAATTATGTTTCTTTGGTTAAACACATTTTTAAAAAATAGAGAAGTGTTCTCTGCAAATGTTTTGCACCATCTTTAAACCTGAATATGAGAACTGGGTCCAGATCCAGAGAGCAGTGAAACACCTACCCAGCTTTAAGTCTTCTGGAGCCAACAAAACTGTTGCTGGGATCTAATTGCTTTGTTTTGCACCCATTTCTGAAAGTGACTTTGGGTGATTTGACTCCACTTAAGGAGTTGGAATGTGATGCACAAGAGCAGAGGAAGAAGCTGTGATGATCAGGGAGCATCACAGCCTGACTAGCAGTGGCATCAGGTCCCCACACCTTCCTGCCAGTACTGGATTTGCTGTCAGCATTCTCAGGGGTGCAGGTGGTATATTTCAAGTATTCAATAAAGAACAGTGCACCCACGTACACGGTACTGCTGAAAACTTTTGTAATTACAGTAATTCTGATGAAACCACATCATCTCGGTCCTTGCCTTCCTCTCATTGCTTTTCTTTGTATTCTCTCCTCGTCATATCACATAGTAACTGAAAAAAAATGCTTTGTCCAAAACACAAACTCCCTGTTCTGAATGCCGCTCTGCTATCAGCAGGAACAGTATTTCAAATAAGCTGCTGGGCATTTGCCTCTATGAATAGCTGCTTCTTTGCTCATGCTAGACTGTAAAAAGCTTATATGTATCTTTTGAGTGCACAATTTCATTAAGAACTTCCAGAGTACAAAAGGAAGGAGTCACAAAATGTAAAAAAAGAGAAATCTTTTGCTTTATCACAAACAGTTCTCTGCTGTGTCTCCTCAGTTATGACCAAGCTGTAGCTATTTTCTGTAGAGTGTGGAGCATTCTTATTCCCGGGAAGTTTTTAAGGGAAGTACTTTGAATAAGGTTGTACAGTGCTGATTTTTCAATACTATCTGAAATTAGTCTGCCATTTCTTCTCTTTCTGTATAACTGAAGTGACACAGAATGGACAAAATGCTTCCTCTCTATCAGGTAAGGACAAGGCTGTGTACCAGCTGTACTACGCTGTTCATGCTGTTATTCCATGGCTGAAGGGGAGGAGGGTCTGCCTAGACCACCAGTTTTGGGGAAAGGGACTGTTCAGTACTCACAATATATGTTTCAACAGTGCTTTGAGGACGTTAGGAGGAGGCTGGTCCCCTACAATCGATTTTCATAACCTTTTGGATTAGGAATAATGTCTTGCTGGTGTAGGCTCCTTCTGAATTATTGATACCCTCAAAACAGAGAGGTCAAAGGGAAGTTAATGAGATATTTGTGAACCAATGCAGCAGTCAAAGATTCCCAAGAATGGGTTTCTCACAACCTCACCACAAGCCTGAGGGATGCTTGGTGCTGGCTGCAATTCTGGTCCCCAGTCTCATAAAGACCAGCTCCCTGCTCTTTGCAAAGTGTGACTCTAATGTTAAAAAAACCCGGAATTTTCTAGTTTACTAATAAAAACATTTCCCAAACTCCCAGAAAACATAAATGAAGATTCAAATTATGCTGTTTTCTGAAAATCACTTGTTTCTAAGCAATCTCATGACATTTAGGCGAGAGAGGGATGATGCTTGATTTATCATTTTTTGGTGTTTGGATAAATTTTTTCACACTTATCCATAATTTGAAAAAAATTAAGTTTTGAAATGGATCTCTCAAAATATTTTCTTGACTGAGTGATTGTGTTATGTCTCACTATATTAAAAAAAGCCAACAATGTGTAGTATGAACTTCTGGGGGCTTTTAAGGGGTCTTATTTCTAAAAGTGTGGTGTTTTTTTTCTTTTTTTTTTTTTAATTTTCTGGCCTGAAACAAACCCCTTTCCCTTTCCCTTTCCCTTTCCCTTTCCCTTTCCCTTTCCCTTTCCCTTTCCCTTTCCCTTTCCCTTTCCCTTTCCCTTTCCCTTTCCCTTTCCCTTTCCCTTTCCCTTTCCCTTTCCCTTTCCCTTTCCCTTTCCCTTTCCCTCTCCTTTTCCCTTTCCCTTCTTTTTTCCCTTTTTAATTTTTTCCTTTTTTATTTTTTCCTTTTTTTCTCTTTGCTTTTTCCTTTTTTATTTTCCTTTTTCCTTTTTCTTTCAAACCAGTCAACCAACCAACTAGCCAAACCAATTTTTTTTTAGTTCTGCTCTGAGATAAATTTACTACCCAAGATAGTACAAGTCAGGACCCCAGCAGTCCAATGTTCTCTAATTACTCAGAAACCTACCTCTGCAATATCAGTGCAACTTGATCTCACTGCATCAGTAACATAGCATCCGGTTTTACAAGCTTGACAGTGGTGGCATGAGAAGGAGTGAAAATTGACAGCAAGTTGACAGAATACTACTGGGACTACCCCTGGCGTCCATCACACAGTCATCTTATCCCTATGCCACAAAAAACTAACAAATTTGTCACCAGAATAGCTGTTACAGGGAATTGATTTAACAGTAGTGTTTTTTTAGGTGTTTTCTGTGAATGAGGTTTTCCTCTTCAGCCCCTGGAATTATCTTTATGTATATAGATGGAGGAGACATAAAAGAAGATGTGTGAAAATAAAATCACGTGGGGAGTGGAAAATATTTGTTTCCTCCCTGTGCATGCATTGTGCTGAGTGCAGCAGGGTGCTGAGATGGACTCCTCAGATGCTATCACACTAACTGCAATATCATGTAGCTGTGTATCTCCTTCAAGCTCCTCTGCAAAATTCTGTAGTGTGATCACTTAGTTGGCTGTGTTCAATCTATACAATCTAAAAAGCGAATACATTTTCTTTTAGATACTGAGCTTAATTTAGTTTCCTGTCGGTGTTCAAAATTCATTGTAATAAGGAGTTATTTTATTGTCATGGTTCCTTGGTGGTATTTTGGTTTTTGTTGTCTTAATAGAAATAATAAAGCAAATTTTTCTAAGAATAGCTGAGCTAATGAAGTGAACTTTGAGTATCTGTATTTGATATTCTTACATCCTTTCCTTTGCCCCATTGCAGCAGCTTTGTCCATTTATGCTGAGCTTTGTGCCCAACTCCATTAGACTTCCCTTTCCAGTCCCCTCAGGTGTCTTTCATGTCTGCAGATATCAGTGGTGCAGAAGACATTATATGCTCTCAGTAGTTCAGAGCTCCTTTTGCACTGACATGCTGGCAGAATACCTGCTGACTGGATAGCAAGAGGTCAATCAAAAAAGATAACTGCTGAGCTGTGACTGATGCTTTATTCCTAGTGGGATGTCAATCTGGCTCTGTGTCCTCTATCCAGCCACCAAATTCAGTGAAACTTGTGAGATTTCTCTTTAAGGCTTTGACCTCATTCTTATCTTTGGCTGAAATTGGCCAACAGTCTTGGAAGTTATGAGGAGTAGGGGAAAGACAATGAATCAGATGGGTCAATAATGCAATATGTATAAGGGCTAATTAAAAAAAAAATGTAAATATCCCAAACAAATTGCCTCTCAGAAACAGAATAGATTTTAATGGAAAATTAATGGAACTTGTATTCCTAATTCATATAAGTACTTTGAAGATTCCACTCAGAAAGATTTTTGATAGAGTTGGAGTGAGAGAAAAACACATCTTTTAAAGACATGATAACAAAATATGCTAGTTATGAGTCCATCTTGGCTGAGAAGAGAACATTTGAATCATGGCACTGACACTGAAATGCTTTCTTTATTTTAAATTTACGTCTGGCTCAGAACCTTGCATGCTTGCTGCGTGATTTTGACTATCTGTTAGTGCATTCAAGATGTATCGTAAATAGCAGTATTGAAAACATATGCCACAGGGGAAAGAAATCTGTAATAATACCAGCTGCCATTATATGATAATGAATTGCAGTCACTACTAACCTGGATAAGTGTTTTTCATAGGGAAACAAGTGGCAAATTTACCAAAGAAAAATTTGTGCAAAACTTTCAAGTTTTTAAGCCAGCCCTAGAAGAGATAATCCACTTTGATCAACGGGAAAAATCATCTGGGGCTAATTTTGAAGCTGAATACATCTAGTTTGATTAAACAGTGAGTCAGAGCAACATGGTAACAGTTTTCATATATGTAGAAGGGAAGTCCTTTTAAGGCAGCAGTTTTAGGGTACATATTCATAAGAAACAAGAAATAAATTGCAGGAAAATTTAAACAGTGTTTAAAACACTTCTTAGGACTAGAATCTATTAGACAACAAAGTAACTTGAAAAACATCAGTAAAGTTTTTATTATTTGGGAAATATGAAAAAATTTGGCTGCATTATCAAATATATGTACTGAGAAGTAATCTAGCTGTGGAGTGAGAAAGCTTAGATAGTCTCATTATTCATTCACAGTTTTAATTTCTGTGATTCTGTGACTGAATCTCATGATGAGGTCGCTTTCCCCTTCTGGAGTTAGCTAGCAGATAAAATAACTATGTATATTATGGCAAATAAACAGTCAGGTTAGTGTTGGCATTGCATGGCCACTGAGTATTTTGCTGTTAGGACAACAGTCTATATTTCTTTCAAATTCTCTATTTAAAGTAGGTTGTATTCCAGCTGGTGACTATTATGTCCTGAAGTGGTGTGATTATCTCCAAGGGAAATCTGCAAGAACACTGCTACTTCAGGAATCTTTTGTCAAGGACAAAGTCCATACGCACACACACACACCTACACACCCACCCACCTTGTATATGTATAGATATCTCCTTTAATGTAGAATTATAATTATAGATCATATTTTAGCATAACTGAAAGTAAATAGTTTCTCTTTGGAAGGATATAGGGTTACTTGCAGGTTGTAGGAACAAGCACAACAAAAATAAAGCTGCAGGTTTCTAAACATGCAATATATTAAATAAATCCACATGACTAAACTCGCTTGATTCAGAGGTGTTTTCAAGATACATAAAGTGAAGAAGAGTGTCAGTTTATAACAGGAAGAACAAGTCTTTTGCATCAGAGTTGTTTAACTCAGTAAGAGTAAGTGAGTAAGCTTATAAAGTCCTAGTGAGGTTTTCAAAGCAAAAATAATGTATTTCCACTGTCAGAGATTTCACTGGAAAATAGGCTCATGTAAACAGGTAGGATGCGAATGTATCTTTTAGCTGGGATTGCAACCTGTAGGTTGCTTGGCATAGTGTAACATTACTAGTTAGAGAAAAGCTGCTTGCTTCATTGATGTCATATGGATTTCTGTCACTGTCTTGGAGGGGACAAAGTCTCACGGGTGTTTTTTAGAAATGTTCTGAAATTCACAGACGAGATTTTTTTCATTGGTTTTGGCTTCTGGTACTTAAGACAATAAAGAGAGCTGGTAAGCTTGATCAAGCACAGACCTCCTTCTGTCTTGCACAGGTTGCCTTACTAACAGGTCAGTACAGAATTAAAAACTTCAAATAGGGCCTCTTGGTCCTGAAGGAGCCAGCCAAGCTGCTATACAGAGATGGTAAAATCTTTTCCTTTCAGGTGCACTAGGCTGCTGCTTTAAGAGCTTTGGGGAGTACAGGCACGTCCAGGGCTTCCTGCATAGTGCCTAGTCCAAGTGGAAAGACCTTTTCCTGAGATAAAGCTCAAGCTGTATTCTGACATGCCAATGACATCAGTCATAGCACAGATGTCATGCTGTTCGTATAAATACTGCACAACAACGTTCAGCTAATGTATAGTTTTTTCAGAAATTTATTTACTTGGCATCATTTACAGCATCCCCAAGGTACCATTAACATCCTCGGAAACACAGGATAGCATAGATCTGTTCTGCCAAACTGATCTATGGCAAAACAGAGATTCCCAGGCCTCTGTATTCAATTCAGAGAGCTGTTCCTTATTGAATGGTTTGTTTTTCCAGCACAAATAAGGGTCAATCAACATTTTCAAATAACACACAAATATACCAGTTTTATTAGAATTTGTGTAACATTTTTACAATGGCCCACGAAAATCAACCCAAGATAATAGCAGGAATAATTGACCAAAGAATAGCAGTTTCTTTAATCAAGGGAACATGATGATTAAATCAAAAGCTTTAGATCTGTGGATATCATCAATGGTCTTTTGTCTATTAATAACAATATATCATCAGTGAATTTTAAAAACACAGTTGCTAGAGGGTGAAATGTCTACAGCTAGATGGAGAAAGGTCAGAACAGTATTATTTGTAATTAAATCCATTATCTGTACTGTGGACAGTTTTTCAAGTGATTTAGATTAAAATACATTACTGAAGTAGAGCAATACTTACAAAGAAAGATGCTCAAATCCTATAATTTCTTAACATTCAAGTATGCTTTTCTTGGACTCTTTGTTGTTCTAAATAGGATTCAAGTTGTAATATTTTAATTAAAAAAATAAATAAAAGAAACCAAAACAACAAAATGTCGCTAATGAAATGCTTGGTTTTGCTTTAGTAACATTGGCAGAAATATCCCACAGCACTGAAGCTTGAGAGACACCATTGCTTCCTGTTTCTGTGCTCTGAGCATTCTCTTACACTCTTTTATGCACAGCAAATCTCTTTTGCACAAGACAACATGCAAGCTTGTAGGGAACTTACTAGCCCAGGAAGGGTAGCCAGCATATGAAAGCAAGAGCAAGCATACACTGAGTCTTAGCATGATCGATGACAGTGTGGAGCTTTCAGAACCCAAGATATATCTTTGCACCAAACAACATTGCACAGTGCAGATATACTTTGCATATAATTAGAGCATTAAAAAGTGTAGCAAAAGGCAATCTGTACATACAAAGTAAACGAGAAGGTATGATTCTTCTGTTTCCTGAGCCTGGAGGGAAGAGAGATTATAATTCTCTATGGCAATATTTAGTGGCGTTAGTTTATAGATCCTCCCTTTTCTTTCCACTCTTCCCACTGAGCTACAGTTTCCAAGGGAAAAGTCTTTTATAGACAATGATGTCTTACTGGTTTATCTGTCTTGTGTATTGGCCAGCCAAGAATCCTCTGAGAAACAGATGTGATTTTCTAATAAATGATACCACCAAAATTTAGCTACAAGGCGACCTAATGAAAGTTGCATAAGCATCTCAATTCTTCCACTTTGTTACTACTGAATGCAACTACTAATTTTGTATTCCTTAGATTGTCTCATTAAAATAGATACTTTGTATTGATTTCTTAACTCAGAATACATTTTACAACAACTCTGTAGAAAAAAGGGCATAAAGCTGTTTGGTGTCATGTAGGCATAAAACTTTGGTTTGATAGACAGTACACATTCATCAACTGGAAAAGTGGCACCAGAGACTTTCATTGTCTACCTTGGGAAGGTCTGTAGGGACAGTATGAGCATGTGAACAACAGTCTTCTACATGTTAGCTGAATGACCGCTGAGACTGAAATACAAAGACGGTCCAGCTACCGTGGTCTGAACACGGTCACTTTCCAAGATAGAAATTGTGTGGCTACCCTTGTAGATCATATACAGTGAGATGGAGCATGAGCGGTGGAAGGAAGCATGGCTGCCTGCACAAGTGTCCTAGAAGTATGTTAAACTGAGTATAATCTATCATCTAGTGCTTTTGAGCTCTTAGCCACAAATAGGCAGAGGTGAGCAATTTTATGCTATAAACAAAACACAAATAAACATACAAATGAAGTATTTATAAAATAAATAATCTATTGAATTAACCAGTTATAAGTGTGAAATCTTTGCACTTGCATTGTTTAGTACAACTCCTTTAAACTCAACTGCAGGTTTCCTTTTTTTTTTTTTTTTTAAATGTATTTTATCCCTCAATTATTTTAGTCCTTTCCTACTAGAATCTGTCATTTGATTTTGTAAGTGCTCATATACTATCAAACCTTTTCCTGTCCTGAACACTTTTGGTGTATCTATTTCTCTGCCTTTTATAGAACTATTTCCTCTAATATCAACAGCTTTTCTATACTTCTTTCTGACTGCAGCTCATTTGTTGAAATTTCCAGTATATCTTCTAGAATATACTGATAATTTTAACTTTTTTTTTTTTTTTTTTTTTAATGTGAAGGGATCCTAGCTTATCACAAATTGCCATAAATTCAGAAGTACAATGTGCTGTAGGCAAGTCAAAAGTATCCAATATGTACTCCTTTTTCATTCTTCTGATCATCTCTAGTTTTGTAGCACTTTCTCAGAACAGAAAGTAGTCCGTTTAGAAATGATTGGATCATCTGTTTTACCTCAACCAAGTGACATTCATTCACCCATTAATGGTCCCTTTTTTCCTATGCAGATGTCACCAAGAAATATTTTTTTCTACTTAAAAAAATCAACTAAAAAACACAGGATAATGGGAAATCAACAAGTGCAATTAAACATTTCATAATGTAAAATGTTATGAATTTTTAATAACATTAGAACTTTTAAAGAAGGGAGGGAAGGAAGAACACTGAAAAAATTGGCAGGTAAGTAAATGACTACAGTCATTTGCTTTGGGAAAACATGTGCTTTCTCAGGTTATAGCTCTACACCAGAGAGTCTAATATAGACTGATAATTTCTACATAGTTACAATTGCAATCAATCTTCTATTTTGAGGCATATTTTGAGGCATATTTTAACTCTCTTCATTCATTTAAGAGATTCTTATTTTTTCAGAACAGTTAAGTTAGCTCTCCAGACAAAGTAGACTCACTTCATCTTAGCTCTTTGGAAGGAAATGGAACAAATCTTTTTTCCATTTGAAAAAAATGAAAAGCAACTTCCCTAAAAATTGGAATGGGGTAGTGTGTCTTGGTGTTCTTTAGGTGAAAGAAGAGCTGCAGTTGAATTTTGCTGAAGTGTGGTTTGGAGAGGGATCATTTTCCTTTCAGTTCTCACTGATGCTTCTCTCAGAGGAAACCAACTACCTGTCCAATGCTATTTTTCCTGTTCTGTCCCAGGTCATGGTCTAGGTGATGTTTTTCGGGGTATCATTAATGGTAATATAATTTAGCTTTTTAACATATCAAAATGACATAGTTCATTATTGAACCAGGCTGAACTTTGTAACACCAACTCTTATTGCAATCAGGGTCATTGGCTTTGGGTCCTAGGCTTGTTTTTAGAATAGAAGGGGTAGTCCAGTTTAGTCTGATACTCTTGCCTTCTTGTCCTTTTTCCAGGTCAAATTATTGTGTGCATTGTAATGTTTTTTTTTTTTTACAGATCATATACATGCCCGTAAGATCACTGTACCATGATGCTGGGGAACAAAGCTGCAACAAGATGGATATTATAATTGGATCTGAAGGTGATGAACATGGGATCATTCCTGAGAATCACAGTCATTGTCTAGAGGTTGGTGTTGAAAAAGCTTCGTCTCCTTCACGCATGATTCTAAAAAAATAATAATAAATAAATAATCATTATGTCAGACAGGGACATTTTACCAGAATGATTCAGTTATCTCTTAGGCACACTGAGCAGTTCGAGTACCTTGAAGACATGAAAGCTACCACAGGAAGTAGGCTTCAGTTTGTTAAGCACGAAGACATCTATCTTTGACCATCTAGATTTTTTATAAAAGGAATGGGAAGGAACAGTTAGGCATCTCAGAAGAAAATACCAAAATTCATAATACACAAAACCATTTAAGACCATGAACCTTCCCATGCAGCACTACATACAGAGTGTTGAAAAATCAGAGCAGTCACTGTTGTGAATGTACCCTGCTGTTCATATGGACTTTGAGGATGAACCAGTCTGTGCTTGTAGGGTTAAGTCAGATGGCATGTGTAAAATGGATCCAACACATCCACTTGTATATTCATTAAACATGAAGCTCAATCCAGCATCAAGAAAAGTGTCCAGATACCTGTAAAAAATAAAAACAAGAAGTCATGTTCCATATGCTTTTTATGAGATAAAGGAGCTGAATGTAGGAAATCCTGTTATATGCAGGATGTTGAGCAATGCTAGTGCTGGCTGATAGGTTCTTGGAGACCAGAGACTGGGTTGTTTTCTGATTTTTCCAAATTATTTAACAGAACATCTGCCCTTCTATGAGGCTTTCTGATGAAAATGACTATGTTCTCCTATAGAATATATATATTCATAGATATACATATATTCATAAATAGGATAGAAGTTTAACCTTTTCTTGTTGAACACAAGCTATTACCACTGACATTGTTTTTGCTAAACAAGGGGTTATTATTTTACAGAGGCAAATATGAACAATTTACATTCTTACAATTTACTGAAGACAGTATATTTAATATGGAAAACAATTGTGCATGTAATATAACATAAGGGAAAAAAATCCTGGAGAAATAATAGAGCAGTAGCAAAGATGGTATCTGGAACCTGGAGGCATGGAGTAACTGGAAGAGAAGATCTAATTTCATATCCTGTGGCTTTGTTATGTTTGAAACTTGCTACAGAGAATGTAGAAGCAATTAACAGCATACATAGTGGTATCCAGCTTTATCTGTTTTAAACTTTCTGTCAATAAGCAAAATCTGTTTTTGAAGTAGTTAGTAAAATATAGAATGTCAAGACAATATTCTGAGTACAGTATTCAATGGCATCACAAGGAGTAATAAAATTGTTGAGAATTGATTACCATGCCTTCCCCCTTTCTCTTTTCTGTCCTGGACTTGAACTTTTCATCATTATCCTGTTCATGGCTTTATTTTTAGAAATATGAAGTACAAGTGATCATCATGTTATATCTTTTTATACATATATATCTTTCCTGAAGGCAAGAATGGACATTTTCTTCTTTTTAGACATTTGTAGTAGTTTTTGTGTATGAGACAAGTAGACTAAGATGTAAAAAAGTTATCCTGTTGACGTTAAAATGCCAGTATGATCATCTAGTCTTTTCCAAAATTATGAATAACGACATATAATTAACATGTCTTAAAATAATGAAGGACAACTATATATATGATATATCTATCTAGATAAATAAAATATTGGATCTACTATTAATTTTCTTTTTTAAAATTTATTTATATGTCATAGGATATTTTTTAATAATGTTTTAAGACTTTTTTTCATCAGATGAAGTTTGGAAACTGTTTTTCCAAAGAAAAATTCAAAAGAAGAAAAAGTTATATCATGTAATTTGAGGACCCTAGGAGCACTGGAATTTAAGAATAATGCCATATTATCTGACACTCAGAATAAAAAATGTACATAGGAATGTCAATTAGATTTCTATTCTCTCCCCTTTCTCCCACATTTTGAGCACCAAACAATGTCCTGCCCCAGGCTTTTTAGATCTATCCATTCTTACCCTTTTTGCAGTCTAGAACTAGCTTCAGATTTTTGACTTAGCTGTATTACCTGCTTAAACCTGCATTTCTATTAGACTCCTTTGCACTGATTTAGACTCCTTTGAAATGCTTTTCTACTTCTGTGCTACTCCAGTAGGAAATATTCCAAGTTTCCATTAGTTTATATATTTTATTCTTCAGCACTTTGCTTCTAGTTTTCTGTTCCAGGGTTTGCAGACCTTAACTGTAGTTACCCATGGTTCCTTCATAGTTTGACTTTCATTGGTTTGTGATATAATTCTACTTCTTCTGAAGTATCTTACACAGCATGTAGGTTCACTAATACTGGGGACTGAAAAGATTTCTCGAAACAAGGGCGGCAAAAATAAGTCTATAAATACGTGGTCAGTTAAACACTGGTAATAATAAGACAGCTGTGTAAGGATTATACTTACTACTTTTACTCTAAAACTATTAATTCCCCAAATCTTTAATAAACCTACTTTGTGCCTTAGTTTTTTGGGATTTTTTGCAATCCTGCCAAAGGGTTGCCTTCCTTACTAAACTGGTGATGTTCCCAGTAGCTGCTGGGTGACACACTGCTCATTGCCTGCACACGACTGCCTGCCTCATCTGGGCATCTTGCTGCAAGAGGGAACCTGGCAACATCTTACCTGAAAGTCTCTTTAGCAGAGGCAGAATGAGGGGGCAACTACCTGACACCACAGAAACCTCGATAGTAATATTCTCCTGGTGGTATTTTTGCCAGCTTAACCTAAATCAGTCATGCATAAGAATCAGCCCCATACACATGACCCCCCGCCAAACCAGGAAGTGTACGTTTTTCAGGGGTGGCTTAAACTTTGTGTTTTACATAAACATTAATCTGCCTTTGACCTTAGAGTGCACTGGTTACAGTTTGGCTGGGTGTCAGGATCTGTATTCAAGAGAAACAGAGCAATTCTGTGGAGGAATTGGAAACAGTTTTGAAAGTCTTATTCACTGTAGATGAGATTGTTAAATTCGTTATACAGGAATGAGTAATTTTTAGATAAGTGTATTAGGTCTCCCAAGTGATTTGCATGTATAATCAAATGAAAAGACCTCTGAAATATTGAAACTCTAGATGAGAAAAGTGAAATTCTATTAAGAAAGAAAGAACCTCCGCATTTATAGCGCATTCAGAGAACATATCAGAGTATAAATTTAATGCAATGCAGCAATGCTCATCTTACTTTAAAGGTAATTATATAGAAAAAGGGGCATTTAAAATGTATAAGTAGAGGCTTTTTTGCACTCATACAGCATATAATTAACAAAGTTCTTTAAGCCTATTCATAAAAGAAAGTAATAAGCCACTTGTAAATAATGGCAGACTCATATTCTTTACAGTTAAATGTCAATAATCTGAATGTCTTTTTTATACGCAGTTATAAAACCACATTTTTTGACATATTAAGTAGAAGCAGGTATTACCAGTGTGGCATTTCAATTTTCTAGAGATTTAGACATATTCATATAAAAAGGATGCAAAATGAAGAACTGTAGCTATAGAAAATGGGAATACTTGTAAATTAAATCAATATTCTGCCTGCAAAACACAAAGCGATAACAGAAAAGTGAAGTTGCAGTACATTTCATAGCAAAATTAAAAGGTGTAGGTGTTGAGACCTTAAAATACTAAACTGTAGGTGCAGAACAAGAGAACTACAAAGGAAAGTACCAAAGCTTGTAGTATTGTACAGATCAATTAATAATGATTTGTTTGGCAGCAATTACTGAATCCTCACAAGATTCATTTGAAAAACAAATCCAGCTTCTTCAATGCTCAGGTATTACATATTCTTTTAGGAGCAAACACTTCTCAGAAATAAGGAGGAAGCGGGAGATAAGGGTAGATGAAAGAAAATATAAAATAATAAAGGAAAAGAGTATAGATAGAGTATAGATGAGTGGTTTTAGACTTCTTTTTGATTTGATTTGATTATTTTTTTCTTCTTAGTCTTTGAGAGCTTTTACTGCACAGCAGACCCCTGTTCTGACATATGCCATCTTGAATAACCAGAGTGAAGGATGCTTCCAATATATTCTTCTCTGTTTGACCTTGCCCTTGAGCTTGTGGGTGCCCAAGTAGGGGTGTACAGCTCGCTATAGGAAAAGAATTACTAGGTGTCAGGTCCTACCACAGCAACAGATTGACTGGGCTAGATTGAAGGTTACAGGCCTGGAATAAACTCAGATGAAATTAGTTAGGGTTAGATTTTTTTTTTTTTTCCCTCTGATCTGACTGGATATGTTTAAATACCAATGTTTAGGAACATCTAAGATTTCTTCTGAGTTTACTACTGTCCATTGAAAGACATGACACTTAGCCAGTTTATAGCAAGAAGTGAGAAAAAATCATTACTTCCCTGAAATTAAGCTTCAGTTGTTATTGCTACAAATCAGGGACTGCACCTTAAGAGCCACAGTTTATGTTGCACCTAACCTTGGATTTTCAGACTGGTTAGTTTTCCACAAAATAGGCTGAATATGCAAAATCTTATTGGAATGATTCAAAATCTTAAAAAAATCCTGATTGTATATAAAAATAGAAATGTGTTGCCTGCATGAAGTAAATGTTTAATGTCAAAGAATATATTATCATAGGTAAAGTTTTCCAAAGGACTTGTTTCACTGTTAGAACCACCAAAGTTTCCTCCTCATATTTTTAGCTAAAAGGTAATTATGTCTGAACAGTGTTCTATATTCTATTTAAGATATATAGATAGAAATAAGATATTGTATAGATGCATTTATATCTACAAATATATCTATGTATCTGTTGATATACACATATATACATACACACACACGCATGCATACTTTTCAGGGTACATTAAAAAAAAGTGATTGAAATGGCTAAACAAAAATTTTTGCTATTCAGTTTTATTTTATGATGAAAGAAACCACAGTTGATTCCTGTATCAATGTTAACAATCACTTTTGAAAGGCAAAGGGCAAATTCCCTTTCCTGTTGCAGATTTTCCAAGAGCTGAACCAGAGGTAGATCAGATCAGAATGCCTCTTCCAGGCACGCCTCTCTATTTCTTGGCTATGAAGCTTAAGTGAAGCTATGTCCAGACTGCAGGTGGACACTGTGAGATGTCCCAAGGTCTTGATCTTTCACTTATTCAGTTCAGGGTCCTGGCTGGGTGTCAGTCAGCACGTTTCCCTCCTGCTTGCATGCTCACTTTTCCATTCCAGGCAAATCCAGGAGCAAGGGGAACAATGGTGAAGCCGGGGGGGGGGCTTCCTGCACACAGAGTGCTGGTGCAACCATGTCTGACAGTTTAGACATATCCTAAATTCCTCTTAGGAACCTCACTTAAAATTAGATGGAATCAATTCAGTCTTTAGTTTTTTAACACAGAAGTTAAAGAAATATTTGCTGTTATCTTGGGTTTATGCTGGGTTCTTCCACTTCTTTCCTGTATGTACCTTAACAGGATCTTCCACATGCATGATATCCATCCTGAGATGAGAGAAGTCACTTGCCCCTCTGCCTGTATGTAGTTCAAGTTCATAATATTGCTCCTTCAGATCACCCAATGTATCATTGCCTGTGCTGAAAAGGGTGGAAAATGAGCAGTCAGGCAATAACAGTGGACTGGCAAGAAATTTAAGGAAACATTTAATTGAGGTTTTTGAAACTTAAAATTCTGATCAATATGGAATCAGCACTAGAAAATCCTTCCCTGTGGCAAAATCTGCTGGTACATCTGATTCCACTTTTTGCTTCATTTCCATGCTGGAATGAAGAAAACTGAAACAAATGAACAAATTTCATTTTGATGCCAAAGTAGCATCACTGCAATGTGGGGAGGATCTGAAAAAGCAGAAATCTGGTCTATAGTGAGGAGATTCAGACTTCTTCAACACTCAGCTTGATCAGGCTTCTGAGCTGAAGTTCCCCTGTGCTTGCTAGTGACGAGAAACTAGATGATAACAAGTCAGGAGATTGAAGGTGCAAGTGCTACAAGAATACAAAAAACATGCAAACTAAACACATTTTTTATTAATATCTGAATTTGTAAGTTAAAGAATACCTGTGTGATGTTGTTCCTATTTTTTCATCTCACCTATTTTTTTTTTTTTAATTAAAGCTATCAGACTTACTTGGAATTGTTGTAATAATTAGTGATCATGCAGCAGAAGTGCATACCTACTTCAAAGACATCACTACTATTTTCTGAATTCAAACATGAAGGTATGATATGGGATTATTGAACTGGTAACCTAATGATCATTCCTATTTTTCTTTCTCCCATTCCAAATAGTAATTTATTCATGGGGTGGGAATCTTGTCTGTGTTTTGAACTCAAACCTTGACACTGTGAAGGAAGCTGCTATGTTGATATTCATGATTTGGGAATTGAAAGCTGTTTGCTTTTTCAATCTCCTAAAATTTGAATTTAATATTTTATTAAATGTGCCATAGTCATTCCCTCTTTTGTGCAGTGAACAAACATGAAAGAAAAATTACATAGACAATTTTAGGTCCAAAGGCCGAAGGATGTATGTGCACAAGTAAAATAGGGAATAAAAAAAAAATCTGAGACATGAAAATCATAGAAAATTCATCAGACATTTCTTGGATATAAAAGAAACATAACTCTACTTACATTAAGGCTAATTCCCTAGTGCGACTCTGTAAATCTTGTTCTTTTCACTTTACTTGGATGTAAAACTATTTAGGAAAGCAACTTACCACTTCACTGTTGTGCAGTATGACACTGTTTCTACAAAAATCACCATTTCAGTAACTTGTTCCAGGAGAAATCCAATGAGCTAAACATCTTGAGTTACTCATTTTTACCCCTTCACCACTATGACAAGCGTTTCTTGAACCTTGCTTAAAAGTTCTCTCTCATCCTTGCAGGGCACCTGGAAGCTTATCAAATCCAGGCTATTTTGAGCTGTGAGTGGGTGGGAGGTAGTAAAATAAGGATTGGATTCTCATGTTTGATGGATTATTGTGATGGTAAGGAAGACCCAGCTGATCACAGCATAACCACTGGCCTGAGCAGATGTGAAAACACAAGTGCAATTTTATCAGTTAAAGTATTATCAGTAGCAGCATAGAAGTAACAGTGCCATTTATAGAAAGAGATGTTTAAATACAGGAAAGGGACACCAGCGGGATTAAAGAGATGGAGTTAATGCTGGACAGTAAAGGTTAAAATAAAATAATAGAGTGTACGGATCAATAAGAAAACTGGGCAGTGACTTTTAGTGTGAATAGCTTCATGGAGTGAAGTGAAATCTGAGAAAGGAATGGCAAAATCAGTGATTAGAAGCTGAAGTCAGACAAATTCAATTCAGAAAGGAGAAGATATATTTAACAGGAAGGATGATTCATGCAAATTGTTGCAGGGAGTCGTCTAATTACAAATGTAATTACCTCAATGCAAATGTACCTTTATTGGGCTGTGAGATATGAAAGAATACATCAGGTGACCTATTGGTCTTTTTTGACCTTAAAATCTACCAATATATTACAAAAGATAACAAAATGTCTTTGCTCTTCTTTTCAAGTCCCTTATCTGAGAGTTCATGGGAGGCTGTTAAAATATGGAGTAGATTCTTATTCTAGTTATTTTTCCAAAAGTTTCAGGAATGAAACTTCTACCCATAGATATGAGAGTTCATATTCAGGCCTCAGCACTGGTGCTCTGCCAAGACCAAAAGAACAGGCGCTACTGCTTGCTGCTGTTTCAGAGTCTGCAAACTCAGGGAGACATCTATAGTTTTGCTTATCTTTATGTGAAGAATAAGGGAAAGATACCTACATAAAGTACAATAAATGAATACAGATTATGATTTAATACTAATATGTGTAATTAAACTAACCAATGCTATTAGGGAAATCAGTCATAAGTATGTCTGATCAGTCAGAAGTGCAAGTGTGGTAGAAGATATGCCTCCACAAGAGATACACAAGATTTTTTAGAAAAACAGTGGATAAGACAGTAATTGAAAAAATGATACATGCTTATTATTTGAAAAATAACCGGCTTATTTTTACAAGATCTGAAGTGAAGGATTAAGTCTAGTATAAAAGTTCATATCTTAGAAACGAAGAAAGCTGAAGCAGGCAGTGTTTTCTGGGGGAAGGGATGCTGTTGTAGAGGCACGCCAAGAAAGAAGGAAACTGTCTTTCCTTAACAGTTGTAGGCAGAATTTGTACCAGAGCCATGATACTAAGGCTGAATCACTAGAGGATGTGTTTAAAACAGCTTGGTCTATTCAAGTTTTAGAAGAGCTGATGAACTGCAGTTTCAGTAGGGAGAAAAAAAGGAAAAAAAAAGAAGAAAAGCAAAACTGTAGCAAGGCTGGGGCAAGACACCCATATGCTGACTTTCTGAGTAGCCGTTTATGTGATAGTAAAGGTAAGAAGCTTTTGCAACTTACTTTTTGCTACTCTTTCATTACATGTGCATGTGGAAAGAAGGCAGGATGGTATTAAACTGACATCCTGCCCCAACTGCCAGAATGTCTTGTTATGGCTTCAAAGTCTAGATTCACACAGCAGAAGGCACTGTCTGCTTTACTCACTTGCACACTAGTAAGGGCTCTCATACAGCCTGTGGGAAACCTGGGCTCAAATCCCTCTT
This sequence comes from Strix aluco, assembly GCF_031877795.1. NCBI lineage: Eukaryota > Metazoa > Chordata > Aves > Strigiformes > Strigidae > Strix > Strix aluco. Next base: position 100,530,975 of record NC_133934.1, on the reverse strand, counting down.
CTGCTGTTGGAAGACTAGAAAATATAAGTCTTTTTCATTTCGTTGGTAAGAAGAAACTCAATTGCCAGACTGTAGGGTATTTTGAAATTGAGAACTTCTCAGTCTCTTCTGTTAGTTCTTTTTCATTTCACATGTCATACTTAAATGTTCTTCGAGTTAGAACAAAAATAGCTATCTAGTGACTTGAACACCTGCCTGGAAGATGGAGAACCTGAGTTTTTTGGTCCTGTTTGACTTAATGATAGAGACAAACAGGGTCTGTGTCAACTTGCTCTCACTCCTCTGTGTGTGAGCCATGGTGCTGCTCTCACCAGGGTTGTTGCTCAAGGCAGCACCACTGATGTTCCCAAAGGAGGAATTTGTTGATGACACACAAGGGTGAAACTTCCTGATGGGATTCAAACTGCATCTCTGGCCAAAGAGAATTACTGGTAAAGTTTCTTTTGCCCATGGGGATTACACTTTGGACTTTGGTTTGCAGGCTCCAGCTCTGCTCACTAGCTTCCCAGCTCCTGCATGTCTTTCTTGTTGTCCAGTCTGATTCATAATGTCTATATTTGACTGGACTTTTTTTGTGTTAAATTCCATCTTCATTTGATCCTGCCTATGTCCTGGCTTTGATTCTGTGATTGCTATTTGCAGTACAGGTCTCCAGGAAACCAGCAGGCTCTAAAATTCCCATTACTATTTTTGATATACAAATCCCACATGTTGATAGAAAGATCCAGGGGTAATTGCAAAGACAATATCTCCAAGCTATTGAGGTCTGTTTCACATGTTTTTCTTCAAAGTAGTTATCAATTCCTAGGATGTAAAAAAGTTTATTACGAAAATTTTGAACAGACTATACCATTCTAATAAACTATTCCTGTTTCATCTTTCTTTTTATGCAGATATCAAATTGCAGATCTTTGTCAGAAATGAGTTATCACAGCAGGGTGCAGAACAATAATTATTCATGCCAGGACTGCGGTGATAGACGTTACTCATAACGACTCAAATTAATCATAAGGCATATGATTGATGATGAGTACATCAAATTGTGTGGTGTGGACGCATGAGGACTGTGGATATTGTTAAACATGTCTTTGATCCAAAATCAGAGGTGATTTTTATGAGAGAGCTCAAATCATCTGGCTATTTTATTTAGTCATTAATATGGATCCACATAGCAAATAAAGGCAATCAAAGGCACGTCAGTTGCCACTGGCAACTTTAAAATCTCTGAAAGAAGAGGCTATAAACATTATTGCTTCACCATAGAATAGTCAGTGAAATATGCCAGGCATGTACGTGTAAGACCCATATATGGGTCTTAAGGTTTTACAGGTGGTGTCTCAAGTCTCAAGTCAAAGAGAAATCTAAAAAAAAAAACCACTTTCGGATAATTTTGATCAGGTAGAAGAAGGATTTGAGTTTTCCACTTTTGGGGATTTTGTTTCCTTTATCACATGCTGTTAGCTGATAATGAAGGGTTAGACTGTTGCCTAGATTTATCTGTCCTTGCTGAAGCACTATGTCTCCACATGGCCTCCATAGATTTTGAGTTTGCCACAGGATGGATAATAAAGGCTTTTCACTTAGAACTCCTTTCTTTCTCATGTCCTCTGCACACATGAGGAGGGTGTGAAAGTAATCTTGGCTCTCACCCCTCAACATGGCAGTGAGCTGAGCTGAGCTGGCAGGGGTGGTAAATAGTCTACACTATAGAGCATTTGCAGGTTACTTTCTTTCTGGAGCAAGTAGGCAGCTGAGGCTGAAAAAGGGGTTGGAACTCTCTGAGTCACAATTTCTTCCTCGCCTTGCTCTGGAGGTGCTGTAACTACTTGCTGTCCCAGACATGGGCAATTGAACACAGGCTCAATTTGGCCCTCAATAAAGAAGAAATCATGAGTCTGAGAGAAATTGTTCCATTTCATGAACCAATTTTCTCATGAGAAGACACAGCACATCTACAGAATTTCTGCAAACAGCCATAGAAGACAGATGTATATTATCTGTGATGAGAGGAAATGGCTGAATTGCTTATTGGGAAAAAATTAGTTTCCTTGATGACTCATTATTTCAAAAATTGCCTGTCAAGTTAATAAGCAGACTTTATTATTATTACCGTTTATTATTTCTATTACAGTAGCACTCAGGGGCTGCAGTCAAAAACTGGGGTCTCACTGTGCTAAGCACCATGTACAAATAAAATCTTCTGGTGGTCTCTGCCCCAAGAAGCTTACTGTTTTGAATCCCGAGATTGCAAAAATTTGGGCATATTTTTTATTTCAAGTCTCTGGGTAAGTATTTTAAAACCACTTCTAGTGCTGCTAATCAATAAAGAGCTTTCTGCGAATAAACTGTTGACAAATTTTGCTTTTCTTTTTTTTCTAAAGGAATTTTTTACAGCAGAGAAAATATCTTGAAATGGTAAAACCATTCAAAAGAATCCTAATTTGTGTTTGTCCTTAGCAGACAGTGGCATAAGAAAATGTATGATGAACTCTGATTAAGAAGCCTGGACAACTAGTAAAAGTAACGACTGTTGTGGATTTGATTAGTTTCAAATCTTCAAGAGATGTCTAAATGGATAGATTCTAAAATAATCATTTTAGGTTGACAAAACATGTACAGTCAGTACACATATACATAAGATACTATTTGACAAGTAATAAGTTTCTTAACAATAATTTTTTTTAGCACTATTGCATTAAAAATGTAGCATTAAATGAAGCCATTCGGTACTGGGACCAGTAGAAAAATGATTTAGCAACTATTAGATCTAGGAAACAAAAAGAATATAAGTTCTTAAAAAGCTATTTTAATAGATGCTGAATAATAAGCAAATCATTGGGTACTGTGTCATGATGTCTTTACAGCTTTGCCTGTATTTTTAGTAGTAACTATATCTCCATAACTCCCACCTCCATATCTTGTCCATTATTTTTCCTTACTTAATTTGGCAAGTCTAATTGGTGATAATTTCAGAGTCACTGTATCTTCTTAAAGTAATTTATATCACATTCACCTAGCAGTATGAGCTGCCCACTCCTTGTATTTCAATGGAGGTTTTCAAAGAGAACAATTTGTTAAGAGTGTATTCACCACTTAATTTAGTGTGCTCAAAAATTATCTTCATAGTCTATAAAAATAACGGTACACCAATTTCAAAACTGTCTATTGGCAGAAGTGGAACCACACTTATTTGCCTAAGGCTTGAATTTGACATTGTCTTTTGATATTAGTCTAATTTATATACATTTGATGTTGAGTAGTTTATTTCTCAAAAACATAGATTTGAAAATCACAGAGGCAGAATTTATTCAGTATTTTTTCCTGAAATGTAAAAATGTGAGTTTTTTAAAGGAAAAGTTAAGCGTTGCTTCTGTATCTAGTTTATATTCCTGTACAGTACACTACCAAAGCTTCTGTTGTGGCATTTCCTAAGTGCAAATGAGGAAAAACTCCAAAGGCCGATGATTTAGACTTTTCTCGACTTTAATGGAACTTTTCATTAATATTCCAACTCTCGAGTGTCATTTTCTCTTGGTCTTACTTGAAGGCTATTGCTCCTTCCAGTCAATTACACTGCATTATTTTTTCAGTTGGCTTTTCTTAGTGAAGTGTAGTTTATTTACAAAATTAACAACTGCCCTGTCCCATAAAATTAATTGCAATACAACACAGTGTGCATCACCAACCTGCCCAATGTAATGCAACAGATTTCAGGTAAAGGTGAGAGTGGAACCTCACAACTGTTTAAGCATTTCATCCCAACATCTTAAATGTCTGAACATCATCTCCAGTGTATCTTTTTTATAAGCAGAACAATAAAAATGTTCATGAATCAGTTCAGAAACTGAGAATTAGTTCTCGTCCATGGTGTTGCTCCAGTGTAGTGATGCTCCAGTGTGCATTAGCTGCACATTTTGATATATTAAAACATCAAGGTATAGTAAGCAGCCTTATTCCTTGATGTCTGAGGGGCAACCATATAATTTTGATATACCTTTTAGAAAATTATTTTCCAGGATTTTTTCCAGTAAAGGTATCCCTCCTCCCAAGTATTACTGGCTGTCTTTCTATCTGTACTTTTCAATTAGTTCTGAAGAATGCCATTGTGTACACTGAGTCTGGGAAGTGAAGTAATCAGGTAATATTCAGAATCACTGAGTCATGTAATCTGATTATGAATGTTTACCTTGTGACTCTGCTACAGAGGAGAATCAAAGCAGTGGGAAGGACACATGGCGAAAACTCTCAGAAGTTTATCTTTCTGAAATGAATATTCCTAACTAAAAACAACATTTGCAGTAACAGATTAAAAATAACAACCCTTTTGTGCTTTACAGTAAAGCTTCTCTTTTAACTTAATAGATCAGGTAGTAATTCTTTTATCCTTACTTGATATCCTCTGCTCAAGTTTGCTCATAGTTATCATATTAGATGTGAGGCTACCATAGGAGAATGAATCAAAGAATTTTGGAAGAAACTTGTTGGTTAAATCTTTTGGGGAGTGGGTATTGGTGATGCAGTTGTTTCTTTGAAGCACTGAGACTGCCTGATGTTCTACAGCAGTAACAGAAGAATGTTAGATTAATGGATGCCTTATTTGTGTTCACAGTGGTTCTGTAAGAGAGAAAGACAAGGGATAAATTGGAAAAGAATTAAAAATTCAGAGCCAATGAGAAACAGAAAACAATCTAAGGATCTCAAAAAAGCGATAGACTACATAAGGATTGGGTTGAGATGAAGTCTGAGAAGAATATAGAAGTCTGGTGAAACAAAGCATCTTCAGAGATATGAGCTCCTAAGTTCTTCTGAAGATTAACCTGAATTCATGACAAGTAGAATATCTGTTGCAAGGTCATTTCAGATCCTAAAAATACCTTGAAATGAGCAGATCTTTTTAATGAAAAATTGTGTGCGTATGAATAATACCAAGAACAGTAGGCTGAGGAGAAGCTATTATGGTTTATAGGCTACAAGTTCCCATATCTACTGATATCAGTGATGATTCAGTCACCCTCTTACACAAACACAATTTACGAGGTTCTATTTTTGTCCACAGAACCTGACAGTGTTCTTATAGGGTGGCTATGTTTCAAGAGAGTACGCATCTCCCCATCGGCAAGCGAAGGCAAAGTGGGTGGGAGAGAGGAGAGAAGGGGAAGAGCCATCATTCATTCTTGAATTCACTGAGTATCACACAGGGCAAGAAAAAAGTGAGAAAGAATTGTGGTTCTGTGATGTGAGTGCAAATCCAGTAACTTCTGGGACTGTTCGTGGCATGCTGCATGATGCATTAAGATTTGCCAAATTTACCAGTCTGACCCTACCCCACTCCTACCCCAAAACTTACAATATCTATACCAGGGATATATACTCCACTGAGTGCCCTGGCTACACTTTCTGGCTAGCTACATGGTCCAAAAGTGCCAAGGAAGCTGGATGTTACCTGAATTTTCACATACAAAAGAATGAAATACTCATAAAATGTGCAACACCTGTTGTGACCCATGCATAACTGGTTCAGATTGCACTGCAATCCCTCATGAGAAACACCCTGTAACCTCTACAGTCTGGATCAAGCCTAGATGTCTGGCAAGCCTAAATACAGTTCAACTTTCCATGGTTATTGCAAAAAAGTCTTACAGCCATTTCTTTCCATTAAAGTCCTGATGACTGACAAACACTCTGTTTGCTCCAGGATTGACTCTTCCTCCTTGGGAAGAGATAGTGCAACTGAACACAGCTCAACCTTCATTTGTTTGGAATCACTTCATGTATTTCTCCTCTGCTGGCTGATTTCTTAATGTCTGCAAATATCATTCTCTCATGGAGGCTTCATTAACAATAATTTTTCTTTTTTTATTTTCTGCAGGCACATACCAGCTCAGGAAGAGTGGTTTCCAGTGGGAGGTAACCTTTGCCCTTCAGTAGTCTGTTTCCATTGCTGACCTCTTTTCTTCATCAATCACTATTTTTCCTTTCCATGTCTTCTATGAACTGTCTTGATTGTTATTACATATAACACATCAGAATATGCTGAACTTGACATTTGACGAAGGGATGCCATTGTAAATTATTACCTTTTACAGATTGTTAAAGGTATGAATGCAGAACCACAGCAATTACAAAAAAACAAGCCAACTGTTTTACAGAATAGGTACAGTTAAAAATTTTATTGGACAAGTCTGAAATTTTGGGTTAATTTGGGTCTGAATTTTTTGGGTTATTTTATAGTTGCCTCAGTAAAAGAAATTCATTGGGATAGAGAAGCTGGATCACTCATGGAAGGTGTGGGTGCTTGGACAGGTAACCAAAATTTTGAATTGATATTTCAGTGAAAAAATATTGATATGTAATGTGTATCTAGCATTGGGTAAAAGTGGAATACGTGGAAAAGCAAAATTGCTAGCCTTTTAAAAACATGAGTAAATATGAGAATGTCTGATTCTCACTAATCATGTGGCAATAAAACAATCTAAAAACCCCACATGCATTTACCAGAAATGCTAAGAGGCTGTTAACACTGTATAAACAACTGACTGATCCATCTTGACTGTCTCATAAAAAGCCCAAATATTATATTTTTCCATTATTAGATCTCGTACCTAGGTATCTTTGCAGTTATATGCCTAGGTTTTATCACCACATCTGCTCATTGGGAGATATTTGGGTTTTAATCTTTTTATCTTTCTTTTTTTTTTTTTTTAACATTGATTGCTATTGGAAAGGGCTGATTGATTTGAAATTCACACTTCATTTTTTAACTCCTCTAATGATATAAGGCCTTGTTGAATTCTAGATGATTTTTCTGTATCATGTTCTTCAGCTTTTTTATCTTTAGTTAGGTACCATTAACCTTTCAGTGATGCCATCTCTGTGTTTTAGACTGGTCAGATTTTGTCTTCTGCTTTCTATCTCTGCTCTGTACATTGATATTTTTCTCATTTATCTCTTTATATTTAAATAGTACCAGGAATGTTTCTTTTGATGAATGTATTTTGTGATGAATGTCACTCTCAAATTCCCTTTTAATGACCTTGACATTGTTAATTTGGACTTGCATTTCAAATCAGAAGCCTGATTCAAACCTGAGGGCTGCAACTTTACTTGTAACCAAAGGTAACTGTAACTAATGGTAGTTATATAAGATGTGCCAAGAGTGTGAATACAGACTTCATAGCTTATTAGCATGGACTGCTAAATGGAGTTCTTTGGGGAAACATTAAATAGACAGTTTAGACAGTTATGGGGAGACTTATTTTCTCTCCTTCTGCTAAAAGCCCTGTGGTATGCCTACCACCGTCCTCTGAATTGGGTGATTTTCTTATCACTGAGGTCCTTTGGCAATCTACTAACTTCTTCATCTCTCAGATGTGGCCACTGGTTGCATGAGACCCCTTTCATAGGTATGACTCTTTGCATCTTCCACCTCCTTAACCTTTATCTGGCCTGGTGCTGTGTTTAATACTTTTACTCTACCAAGATATTGGACACCTTGTTCAATAGTTGAAGGCTATAATACCGTGATAGCTTTAACCAGACACTTTGGGTTTCCTCACATCCAGTCTATTCCCACCACAGTTTTCTCAATATTCAGTTTACTTTCCTATTTAGAAGTGCCAAGTTAAAATGAAGGCTATCATGTTTGCCTTAGAAAACTTTGGGCCATAGAAAATACCCTGCATCCCTTTGACTGATTTATTTCAATTATTAATGTTTCATTTTCTAAGCTCATTATTACAGAATTGTTTGCAAGGGAGTTCAGTAGTTGTCTGTCCCCTGTCCCACAACACTGTGACGAAATAAATTGTTTCCACCGCAGCCCAGTAAGATGCCCAGTTCCACTGATAAGCACGGTGATATATTCCTTCCCTTCTGCTCATCTGCCTTTCTGGTTTTCTTAAGTGTCTACAGCATGACCAACTGCAATTAGATCTTCACCCTCCAAGTGACTCAATCCTTCTGTCATACAGCTTGCCTGTTGATATAACATCTGCTATACAGAACAGTTACATCCTATATTTAGTAGGTTTAAACCACTATGACATAGAAATCTCTTAATTTCAACTGCAGCAAGCTGGGGAGTCAAATTCCATTTCTGTGCATGAGTAAGAGGCAACTTCCTTATACTCTGCCTGTTCAGGAATTTCTGGTCATCTGGGATAAACCTCAAGATTCTGAACACTTGAGCAATCAAAGCTGAGACTAAGGTTTGGTTTAGGACCATTCAAACTGAGCCTCAGTTAATTCTGGTGATAATTTAATGATAAATTGTGACACCATGATGTCCCAATGTTGATGGAAAAAACAAACACACTAATCCCTTTCATCTTACTGACTATGCCAAGAAATTCTGCATGAAACAAAGAAATATCCTACTGGAACTGCAAATAACTGATCCTGACTCCTACACCTAGAACAACACATTCTGTACTCTTCAGACCAGGGTCTACCATCCTGGTTTCTTCCTCAGCCCAGTGTAAAGACACTGAAACATGGGGAGTCTGGGCTTACAGAAACTCCAGCTGAGCCTCTTGCTCAATTTGAACCTTATCTGGAATTCTTAAAGAAAGGGCCAAGCAGCAGGGCCCCAAGGGTCCAGTCAAATCCAACAGCCAAATAGCATGTGCTTCATCTTTTCCTGCATTTATTACTATTGTTTTTAAAAGGATTTACTGGTGTTGTGGTTTGAGCCCAGAGGGCAACTGAGCACCATGCAGCTGCTCACTTCCCCCTTCCCCCTCAAGGAATGGGAAGGACAAAATAAAACAGAAGGCTCAGGAATCAAGACAAGGACAGGACTCCCCCATTTGCATAGGTTCCCTCCTTGCAACTCCTCCTCACAACTCCAACTCCTCCTCCCAGATTCCCCTTCTTAAATACATTATCGCAGAGGTGCAACTAATTGACTTGGCCTTGGTGAGAAGGCGGGTGTGACTTAGAGCCATGGGATCTTCGAGAAGCTTCTCACAGGGGGCCACCACTGTAGCCCCTCTCCTGCTACCAACCCTCCTTTCCAACCCTGCACTATGGTTTTGAAAGTATACCTTATCCTAGCCTGTACAGTATGTTCCTTTCTTCTTTCTCAGAGATCACTCCTTGCTTTCAACTTCATTTTATTTGTAATTCCTAAATAGCAAAGACCAGAAACAGAAGATGCACTTGTGCAAGAATTAGTTTTAAAATCAGATTGAAGACAAACGAAAGATGTGTAGTGACAGAGAACTTTTAGTTCAAAATCTTTCAGATTTTGTGCACCAGGAGCTTTCTTAATTTCTCTTATTTACTTGTGGCCACACAGTACACAAAATCACCTGTGTCAATGATTAGAATTCAGATTACAGAAAAGAGAACAAACATCCGGCCTCATTAGTCCAACACTGCTATTGCTCACACAGAGAGGGTCAGTTTTGGGAACAAAGTTAAAAAACCTTTGTTGCCGTCTTAGGCAAACACTGTGTGATGAAGGCACACTGACATGGTTGCTGGTTCTTGGAGATCTCCCTTCTTCTCTCTCAACAGAAAAATACCATCTTTTCATTACAGTTAAACATTAAAGATATCTAGTCAGACTGTCATGCCATAGCTTTTAAAAACATAGCTAAGTCCCGATCTTTTTGCTTAAGTTGGGGAAATTCCTGTTTTTATTGTGCTGGCATTTATCTTACCCTTATCAGTTTTATATTGACATTGTTTAAAGCTGTACTACTGGTGATTTACAACAGCATTTCAAAGGGTATACTTAGGTCTCTAGTTTCAGAGAGATTTCTCACTTCTTCTCAGAACAAAACATACATGCAGTAGCACATAATTTTGATTAATTTAATAAAATAGGCAAGATTCTCATTAGCTGGGGTAGCTCCTTTGGAGTCAATAAAAGTAGATTGTAATTGGATGTCAATTGGTCTAGCTGCACCTCCAGCAATAGACCTATCCTCATTTATAGCAGCTGAGAATTTAGCCCAGTGTTCTGGCACAAATAAATACTATTATTTTGTAACTAAGTTTTATTTTTAGGTTGTTGTTCGATCTCTTGTAGGGTGCTCAAAAGTTTCTACCTATTTAATCTATCTGCTTTGCTTGCTGTGAGTCTGTTCCTCAAAAATGTCTAAGGCAGGGCAGCAGCCCACACATAAGCACAAGCGAGACAGAAGGAGAAGGAGTGAAAACAAGAAGTCAGTGGAGCAGTGCCAAGTTTCACTAGTTGAGGATCTGCTCCGAAACATTTTCAGTGCTTCTTTCAGTCTTGCTAATGCTGGTGTGTAGCTTGAGTCTTTGGTTTGAGTCCTTTGGGAAATACACTAGCAATAAGAATAGAAAAGCAATTTAGGTGGCATCTTTGATCATCATTGCTGTCAATCAACCCAGGGCTTGGCATTAACATATGCTCTTCAGAGGAAAAACTAATCTACTCCATTTGGTAACATATTAGAATCATTAATATTACAAAAATGAGACTGAAAACCTGAAGTTTTTTGTTCGAAACCTGTGGAAAAGAGGGTGAAAAATGTATTTAGTGTTCTTTTCTTTGTTGGAAAACCATGATTCACTGAAACAAGACACTACTGATAGCAAAGTATTTTTAAAATGCATTTTTCATTTTCAGCTTCCAGGAATAAGTTTAATGTTAGTGAAATGCTCTATGTTAATTTTTTAAATTAAAATCTCATTTCCAATTTCAAGAGCTTTTTTATTTACAATTTTAAGCTAAATATAGTAAGAAGAGAAAACAAACTGAAACACAAATAAAACAATCAAACACTATGATAGACTTATGCTGAGTTTGTTTTCAGTTTATTGTTTTTTTAGATGTTTTCAGGGCTTTGACTTTTTTTCATCCAGAATCAGGCTGAGAAATTTTCTCTAAATCCTAATTTTCTTCCAGGAATGGAAGAAATATTTGGTGTTCAGTTCTAATCAGTCCCTTTATAATTTTTAAGGCTGAAAAAGAATCTCTACAGTCAAATTATCTAGATAACAGAGACTGTAGATACCAGAATGAAAAATAAATACTTTTATAAATACTTTTTCTTCAATTATATTTTTTAAATTTCTGACAGTGATCTATCTTCATTAACCTCTAAGCATTCTTAAAAACTCGTTTCTTTCTGATCATGCCTGCACTGAGCAATGCTGTGTGTTATGACATATATGACTCAGCCCAGCAATATATAACATGTCTATTTCATTACTTCACTAATAAGAAAACTGCGAGAAAGCCAGCACAGGGTTTAGCTGAGGTTCTCTTTTAGTCATAGGTCCTACAGAAACCTAGTGCCATGAAAAAACACACTGAAGCTCATCAGAATCTTTATTCAGTATATGTTTTGTAATATGGTTATGATTATGTATTTATTTTATTTATTTTGTTTATTGTCATTACATATATGAAGTGTAGTGTAGAGTTAATGAAAAAAGCATCTGTTTTATTACCACTTTCAATTGTTTCACAGTTGGATGAAAATTATTGAAATAGATTATATTTTAAGAGTACTTTTTCTCCCAAAAACTTTAAAGAAAAAAAATCGTATGACTATAGAATTGGTCAAAATGAAGTAATTTGAAATTCTATACTGAAAAAGAGACATTTCACACAAACTGAAAAGATACCAGCACTTTACCCATCTTGAGTGTTTAGGCAATTGTGAGTAGATCCATTTTAAAGGAACAAACAAAGGCATAAATGATCTGACCTCTAGAAGTTTAGCTTAATAGATTGCAGCTGGGAAAACTGTTTTGAGTCGGAGTCAGTAATCATCAGAACAAATTATTGAGAGAGTGTACCACAATCTGCAATCTTGAAATCAAGATGGTACACTTCTTTGGAAGGTATGCTGTAGGTAGAGAGAAACGTGGGAAGCATGCTGGGCTCTGCTCTGGAGGAAATCCAACAGGGCAGTCAAAGCAATCTCTTCTGGGTTTAATTCTGAGAAACTGCGAGTCACACTTGATTCCCCCCAAACGACAATTCTTGTATCTCACAGTTAGAGACTCTTGTGTTATATTATTTCCACGGCAGAATAAAATTGAAAGTGTTGCATGACACGTACTAAACAGAATGTGTTAAGATGTCTGTCTTAGTTACCCAGAAAAAAATCTGGAGTAACTCAAGAATTTGGCTCATTGATTTTAGACTTTACACTTAGCAAAATGTAAAGGCAAGTGTAACTGAAGAAGTATCAAAGTCACTTGGAGTTAATCTGTTTTAGGTAAACTGATACAATGTTGTTAAATCATGTTTATAAAAAAACACAAAGGGCTCAAGAGAATTGGTACAGAGAGCTTAAAAACATGCTTTTTTTTTAATGAGTCAGAAGAAGAGCTGTCCTTTCTAAATATTCTGTTACTTCCAACTGCCTAGCTTAGTGCCTACTGACGTGATGCAGAGATTTGGCAGAGCATAAATATTTTTTAAAGCTTACTCATTAACACCTTGGGCCCATCCATCAGCATGATTGACATCAAAAGACAAAGCAATTTTTTTTTTTTTTTAATAGGACACAACATGTATGAAAGACTTGTGGGCTAATGCGGCACACCTGACAGATGTGTGAGTCATTTGACACAATGGGTGGTATTCATGAACACTCTTATCACCTTGCAAACGACTCAGTATAGCATTCCTCCTTATTTTCTGAATCCCTCTTTCTTCAAAATAAAAAGAATTTAGGAATAACTGCACAGGATTCAAAGCAATCATTTATATGCTCCATCCCTGAGATGCCACTAATAATGATGTTCATGACATTATCTGAAAGGTTGTTAGGAAAATAATAAGGACTTCCTGAACTGTGTCTAAGACATAGGCTTCACGTGTTCCATGCCGTGCACTTTATATTATTGCACCAAATGAATCCAGTAAAGACTAATTGGCATGAGTGAGTAACATAGCAGTGCAATAAAGATAACTTGTCACCTTTTGCTCGTCTGCTCAATATTGTCTCTAAATGGTAATAGGTTTCATTATATCCTGCTGTATTTAATGGAGATTCAGCAGACAGAATATGCAAAAGTGAGAGAATCACAGTAGGTTTTAAAGTAACATTACCTTTACAAGGGAGGAAAAACAACAGAATGCCCAAAAGATGTCTCCTGATTGAAAAACAAGTCTATGAGAAATAGGCACTATGAATGTGGAAACTTTCAAAAATTTCAGCTTTCTTTTAAGTGATCTGGAAGTCTTTTGCCAAATATTTCAGATGGTTCCTCTGTCTATCTGTAGTAACAAAGGTGGCTGTATTCTGTGGCTTGACCTATGAACTTAGGCTGTGCAAACCAGACTGATCCACACTCATATTCATCATGTGTGTCAGGCCCTGCTTCTCATCTTCCATCATGTGTTTTCTGGACTTTTTACCGTGGTGCCTGAAACTCATCTTCGTGAATCTTATCTTGATCCAAATAGTGGCATGTTTTCTCTTACTCTGTATCTCTGAGATGAAGCAATTACCTTCTGCACAGGTAACAAACTCATTTCCTTCTAATAACCTAAGCATTAGGCAATGGTAGCCACAGTTTATTTTTGAAGGACTGAGCTCTCTTCTGCTGTGGCTGATGAAATCCTGTCTGGACAATCAATATATGGCTACCCAGAGCACTCACTTTTACTTGCAGCAATTGAGGAACGAGAATGAAGAGTTTATCTGAAAGACTGAAGATCAGAGGACCCTGCAAATTATTTAGCTATCAGTCTTGCAAAACACTGTACTGGTGCCTGGTGCCTGTTGTGTTCTCAGAAGGTTCTGGAAGTAGAACTGGGATATCGATGAATTGTTTCATCAATCTGCAAAACCAGAAAGCGTCCCTGTAGGTGATACGACTCCCAAAGTCCAAGAAAGCTATGGAAAATAGGAATGACATCTGTTGTCATGTAAAAATAGTCACAATAAAAAGGCATAAGTAGAATGCCATAAAAATACTGTTTCATTTAGCACAAACAGTTTTCTAGCAGTCAAAGTCAAAAGTGCAGAACAACACTAAAATAGACTGAAATAAAAAATTACTAAAGCCGCAAAGTGACAGATCACATCTATGGTTATAATATCTAAATCCTCATCTGCCCTCTTGTTCTCTTTTCCCTTTCCAAGTCTTCGTGTAGGTGCAGAGCAATCCAGGCATGGAATGAGGGGTGACTGCTAGATCTGTAGGATTTCTGAGCTGTTGAATTCCCAGTTCCATCATCTATAATGTCTGCAGGATTTAATAGCTTTCCAGAGAAGTTTGAGGAAAAAATGATATGAAGAAGTCTTAATACTTGATAACCAGGGAAGTTTCAACAAGATGAGAGGCACATGAACTTTGTCCCCGGGGGATCAGCGCAGTGATTCCTGCTAGCTCCTCCATTGGAATCAGCACATGCTCTTGTTTCTGCAAAAAAAAAGGTATTTGGACTTCGGATTTGCTTGTTGGCATTACAAAAAAACCCAGTACCCAGTTCCATGGCATCTCTAGGTTTTGCTGTTTCCGGCTCCCTTCCTTCCATGCCATGCCAGCCCACAGTCACAGTGGCACTGGGTGTCCCATGTTTCTCTTCAGTGTTTCAGGCTGAAGTTGTAGTGCTCTTTTTTTAGCCCGTATTTGCTGGACAGCTGGTCTCCTCTAGATGTCTGTAACGGGAAGTAAACATAGTCCATGCGATATTTCTATTTCTTGGTGTTTCATAAACATATGTGCAGGAGCTTTTTAGAAGCCTGGGAACCATCCAAATTAGAGGAGCTTCTCAGTTATATAGATGGTATGCCAAAATCTCACCTAGAGCTAATCTGAATGATTAGGATCCTTACTACATAAAAAGTCTACTGAAGGAGGTAAATGGAACCTGTCACAACTCATACTGACATTCCGGAGATTTAGGGTACTAGAATGGATTCTGTTGCATATGTCATGTTCTCCTTGTGTCTGTTTCCAGGGTCCAGTTCTTGTCTGGTTGCATAAACAGTGCACGTCCCCTTCAAAAAATAAACAAAAGCAGAGTTTTCAGGGCATTTCAAAGAGAACAACCCCTAAAAGATGAAAGTCTCAATTATTCCAGGTAGCATTGTTGGCTCATCCATATTTCCTTCTATCAAGATGTTACTAACCATGGGGTACTGTCCTGTATGCTGGGAACGACAGTGGCAGCAGCACTGGAAACACAGTGTTTCTCAGCTTGCTTCAAAGCACATTCACTACTCTTTTGTTAAAAGCTTCACAAAGATGTGGGATAACCTTTTTTAGAGACTGATGTGTGGGAAAGAACGGAGTAAGAGGGATCAGCTGTGACTGAGTTTGATTCGGTTAGAGGTGGAAAAGCTAGGGCTTTGGACTTTTTAGCAGTGAAACCAGGCCTTTAAAGCCTCATGTTGTTTTTGGCAGACATTCTCCTCCTCCCCATCTTATTTACACTCTCTGTTCACGTCGGCTTCTCTTTGCAGCCTGTTATTTGCAGAGCAGATCTTCTTTGCACTTCCTTCTGCCAGCCTCCAGCTGATCATGAGCCACAGAACAGTCACCCAGAAACCTGTCACCACTGGAATGGTGCACCAGAACGGGGGATACGGAGTTGGACCGCAAACCCTGTACGACAGGCTGTGGAAGAGGCTGAGTCAGCCCCTTGCTCAAAAGGCCATTATAGCATTCAGTTGCTGATCTACTTGCCATGTGTGATTGCACATTGCTGTTAAAATGGCATATTGGCCCTAATCCTGAAAAGCTTTCAGACATGTATGCATTCAGTGAGATAAAGGACTATAGGGAGATGCCTACATTTCCTGTAAGTACATCATATTGGTAAAAAAGGATAGGTGCAGTGATCTCAAAGTATTTTGTGATAAAAAAGTGTGGGCAGGAACATAAATGCACATATATGTGATTTGCACATATATATATATAGAGAGAGTACATCTCTGTAACTGCACGACATTACCACAGGGATAATAAGGCCCACAAATAGCATAGTCAACAAATTTAGCTTGCTATTTTTGTGTCTTTCATTCGTGAACTGCCAAGTAGATTGCTATATCCTCGAATTTATCTTTGAAAATTATCTACAAATAACTTGTCTGTGAAACTCGTTTGACAGGGTGCCTTACATGATCACCTCTCTATCGATCCACTGAGAATATGAGTTTGTTCTAGTCTTTAAACTAGTAAGACTAGTTCTTTAGCTCAGCCTGTAGCAGTTTGTGCTCTCAACTCTCAAAATTCATTTAACATTGGGGACACCGTGCAAAACTCTTAGAAACATAAGAATTTTTATTCTGCATCTGACCGAGAGTGTGACATCAAATTTCATACAATATCATACATTTCCCACTGCTTAGTATACAGCAACATGTAAGGAGAAAGACTGGGAACTTGAGACCCCTCGCAGCTCGATGAGCATGCGAACCATACAGTGCTGCTCTTGCAGTCTTCGCTGTCAATGCGAATCAAGTATGCCAGTGATAGACTTGCACAACTACAGTATCTAAATTACATAAATATAAATGAATTACATATATGCATGTCTGTCTACTGTGCATGTATGTATATATTTTTATATATACATATGTAGATTTACTGGCGACAACGTTTTTATTTTAGCAGATTGTCAGTTCTTTCAGTTAATCCAAAGCATAAATACTAATGGTATCTTGCACAGTCTGTCTCTCTCTGTCTCTGTGTTCAAAATATTTCAGTGAAAAAGAAGGAATTTCCAAGGTAGAAATTTCCTTGAGAAATCCTTTTTTTTAGTTGATGAGTCTGATGAGTCTCAATTTTTGTTGGGGTAAAGCAGTGTTTCCTGGTGAAGAGGGACCAAAGGGGTTTTTACCTTATTAATGCCTTAATACCAGCTAATGCAGCATGTACATTGCAGGCCACAATTTCTTTTTTGCAGTTCTGTGATTATACAGCTGGTACACTCCAGGCTGCCTGCCTTCCCACGCTGAGTCCAGTTTGTCCATCTTGTTAGCAGTTATGTACACCTCAATGCTGCTTGTCTGGGGAATTTAACAAATCTGTCTCTAGATATAGGTGCTCCTGGTGCTCAGGGGTTAGTCATTTCAAATATGCCAGGGTTCATTGCCTAGGGAATAGGCATGGAAATTCTGAGTCAAATATTTTTTTTTCCTTGCATGTGAACCCTACAATGATTTATCAAAACCTTCAGCTCCTTATATTTTATCATTTCCTCAAAGACAGCCAAACTTTTTTTCCTGCTGACTGGTCTTGAATGAACAGGGCTATTGGGCAGCAAAAGAACTGCTCTGGCAAGTCACTGAGTGGGTCTTTGTGCAGGTCATTAGTAGGCTGGGTACCTCCTGAGGAGCTGGAAATCCTATCAGCCTGCCAATGGCACTGTCAGTTCAGATAAGCAGGTACCATGATTTTTCTTAGTTTTCTGTCAAGTGGAGGCTTAACAATGTTTCTTGAAGAAAACGATGTTTTGAGAACACTAAAAGCAAGATTACATGATGTTTGTGTAAATTTAATTCTTTCCCACCAGCCAGCAGTGCGGCCCATGATGCTGAGGATGAACTAGAGCCTAGTGCCCTGCCTCACCCTATCTGCATCTTTGGTGCTTTAACAAAACTGGTCTTTCACCCCCCTTCTCTACCAAGAACTATATTCCCTGAAGTAAGGCTGGACCTGGGGCACTCTCCATAGCAGAAGGGCTATAATGGGGAGAAGCTGCACTGGATGCTACAAGCCTCTGCCTTGTCCAGGCTCAGTTATGTCTACTGTGTTTGCACATGATCATTCAATACTCAAAAACAGGTTCACTGGCAGGAACCCACATCTTCTGAACTCACAAACTACAAGAAAGCCTGAGGTGACAGAATCGGAAAAGACTGCATCTTGAAGATACATCATGTGGTGCATCAAAACATGCTTCAGTCCACATTGAAAGGGGCCTTACTGTGCTACCCTTATCCCCAGGCAGCTGTCTAACATTCAGGCTGTGACTCTTCGTGTTCCAGACCGTATGTGCTTGCTGATCCACTACAAAACTGTAGTCACAAGGTGATTAATTGTTGTTGATTTCTAATCCTAATCTTAGCTACTTGTTTTTGAGCTTTAAAAGAAAAAAAATCGTGGGGTTTTTTTTTTTTTTTTTGCTAAACAGATATTACCATTGGCATTAAATAAAATTTAGTTTTAAAATTAAGATATTGCTTGATAAAAATTGCAAGCAGCTTTTGTAATTCAGTAATTGATTTATTATAGTAAGCATCCCCTTTTCACTAATATAGAAAAGATATACACAAAACTACCTTCTTTAGAAAGATGTTGGCCGCAAACTGGCAATGTTTGATAATAAGAACATCTTACCATCAGAGATAAAGGAAACTTTTTTGACAACACAAAGCAGTGTTTTTCATCTGTATGTGTTTTATAGTTTAGCATATGTTGGCTTCACATACATACAATTAAAAATCTTGCATTTTCTTCGACCAGACAGCAAAATATATCTGTAAAATTGCAACATAGCTAAAAATAAATTTAAAAAAACCCGGAAAATGACATAGATTTAATCAGAAATGGAGGACCCCTCCCCCCCCCCCGAACTTTAGAATTATGCATTATGCATACATTTTTATAAGTATAGTTTTAGCATTTAAAGTCTCACAGAGAGGTTTCGCAGGATAAATCGGAGTGAAAATCCCCCCCCTCCCAAGTTCAGCTCTAACAGACGTTTTGCCCGGGGAGCGGTACTCGCCACGCGCTCGCGCCGCACGGCACGCGGGGCCGGGCCCACCCGCGCGGGCCGCAGCCTGCATTCTCCCCGGCCGCCACCAGATGGCGCTGTGACCCCTCGTACCGCTCCCGGCCCCGCTCCCGCCGCCGGCCCCGGCCCCGCTCCCGGCCCCGGCCCCGTCCCGCTGCACCCCTCCCGCCGGCACTTCCAAAAATCAGGCTCCGAGGAGCGGAAACAAGATAACCCCCCCTAGTTTCCTTTTGTTGGATGACTCATATGTTGCCACTGTTTAGCTGAGGCACAACACGGACCGTGCCAACAGGTACTTGGTGGTGGCGGCGGCGGGAGGGAGGGCGCCGGGAAACGAACCGGCCGGTGCCGGCTCTGTGACCCGCGGGGCCCAGCGCCCCGCTGCCCGTGGAGGGCCCGGCGTCGCCAGCGGGAGGAGCAGGCGGCTCGGCCCTCGCAGGGGCGCCCCTTCCCTTCCGCACCTCTAGCCCCAGAGCACCCCCTTGGAACTCAGCCAGCGCCGCTTCGGCCTCGGGGTCCCTGCGGGGCGACTGCGAAACCTGAAACCTTCCAGTCCCGCGGGCGTGACCTCAGCCCCGCTGACACCGACGTGTCGAAAGCGGTGCCAGGGGGTGGCTGCGTGTGTGAGGGCGGGGGCTGCGCGCGGGCTCGGCCCTGGCCAGCCCCGGCCTCGGGCCTGATGAGTCACCCCGGGGCAGCGACAAACTCCGGTGTGCCTGAGTGAGCGCCGTGCCGTATCTCGGTCTGTGAACGCATGGGGATAGATCCTCAGGGAAAACAGTTCCGTGATCGTCAATAGGGATGAAGGTGCCAAGTTCAGATCCTAACGTAGCATTCCTGTATCGGAAAACTTAACCTTCAAGCGTCCTTTCCTCACCTCATGCTCTCGCATCGATGCTGCCTTTTGTCTGCCTTGTCTGTCGCAGCATATAGATCCTGTTCAGGGTGGAGGCTGGCTGCTAATTAATACATCTGCACAATATTTACACAACACCTGGCACACTTGCTGCTTTTACATTATACAGTATTCAGTAATAGTGATAAGTAAGACCAATGGGCAAAAATAAATTAAAATCATCAGTTTTATGCATTTGTCTTAATGGTGGCTGTTGACTAATTGTGTTCTTTGAATGTGAAACTTGTGGAACACAAATTTAGTAATTTCACTTGGCGCTGTCAGCTCTGTTTTAAACGGACTGTGTCTACAAGCAAGCTGTTTTCCCGTGCTCTGGAAATGGGGTGAGTGCTTATATAATGTTTCAGTATCTGAATTCAGAGGGAGAGGAGTCCCACTGCAGGGTTAATATACTGGTATAAACAAAAGTCATATCAAGGATGAATGTGGGGAAAAGTGATCGTTATTATGAAAACCACTTCCATGCCCTCATATTTCCACATCTTGGATTTTTTAGAAGATGTGACTTTCCAAAATGAGATTAAGGCAGTTGTCTGTGGAGCTGCTTGGAAAATAAAAACACTGCTTTTTATCATACGAGCCCTTTCAGTGGATTAAGTGAAATATGGCCGAGACATTTTGTTCTTTTCTAGTTAAGCAGGCTGTATGAGTTTTGAGAAATAATGCTTGAAAAAAGGCATTTCACTCACGTTTATTATCTCTGATGTTGTTTTTCTCAGGGATTCTAGAGGTGTTTGAATTATGAATTATCCACCCAGCTAATTCATTGCCTTTAGGGCAAAATAATTTATTCTGAATAAACATTCTTGTATGTATATGTAGATGGCTACTCCTACATATCCACACACGTAATTTTTACAATCTAACTAGTAGAGAGGCTAAAGAACTTATGCCAACATGTGCGAGTGGGAGGCATCAATTATTAGATGAAGTGGTTGAGTCCAGAGTACAAGTAATTGTGTAGAAACATCCATTTTTTTACGAGTTGGATGACACACTGAGCTTGGCTGGTGAAAAACATTTTAAAGTAATTTATTTTCTCTCTTTAAATGATAAACATTTATTTCAAGTCTCTGCTTATAGTGGGAGGTCTGTTCTACCCTGGGTCCACCACTGATGAGGAGACTGACTCTTAGTTGTTGAGCTGGCAGCAGGGTAGAGGAGAATTGATAGAGCTGGATTTGTTTCAGAGATTTACAAAATTCTGATTTTTGAATGTGCTTTTTTTATGAGTGCATGTGCATGATAGAAAGTGTGTGGAAGTAGGGAAAAATTTTGGAGGGAAGACCTTAATCAGAACCGTGCCACTGCAGGAAAAGGTATTTTTGTTTCCTTATTATAACAATAACTGTAATGGCTGGAACAAGATTTCCAGAATTCAGTACTCACAGATTCCAAAGACTCAAGATGAGTCTTGATCTGTGCCCTGATGTGGGACAGAGACAAAATGATTCCTTGAATTGTCCCTGAGCCACAGAGGAATAAAGTTGAGAGGTGGTAATTTGCAGGGGTGGTAAGAAGCGGCCTCTCTGCTGCCCCAGAGATGGAGTTAACAATAATCAGATCCCCATCAGGCTTGTGAAGAAGCTGTACCTGTCTGCTGGATTGAAGTTAGGATGTTTATGTGAAAAGAAGCTTTTTGTTCAGATCCCATATGTGTTCATCACGGTTACACAGTCATCGCTGATCACAGAATCACAGAATCATCGAGTCCAGCCATCAGCCCTGCTCTACAAAGTTCTCCCCTACACCATATCCCCCAACACCACATCCAAATGACCCTTAAACACATCCAGGGATGGTGACTCCACCCCTCCCTGGGCAGCCTATTCCACTGTCTGACCACTCTTTCTGTGAAAAATTTTTTCCTAATGTCCAGTCTAAATATCCCCTGTTGCAGTTTAAAGCCATTCCCCCTTAAGCTTCTTTTGGGTGCCCTGGGGCAATGCCAGTGAACTGGGCACCTAATCAGGGGTGTGTGCACCAACGTAGTCATCCCTCCTGTCCTGGGCCTGGCAGCAGGAGCAGGAGCTGCAGCTGGAGTGCCTCTCTGTGCATCTCTCTTGATGTTGCAGTAGGATCAGAGCCAGTCCCCAGCTGCCTTCACCACAAGCAGTCTTCAGCCTTCTTTGCAACAGCAGATAATGAACTATCTTGCCCCCCACACCACCGAGATCGCTCCCCTGTGTGCCACCTGGTTCGCTCTTAACACCTTTGCCACAAGAAGCCAGGCTACATCTGCAAGGGGAGAGAGTGGAGTGGGGCCAGGCCATCCCCTGGTGCCCTCAACCAAAACCTGTGCTGGGGCTGCTGTCCCAGAAGCAAATGGTGTAAGGCTGCACCTACTGCTGGCAAGGGTCTTCCTTCTCTGGGGCAAAGGAGCAGATGAACTGGAAGCATTTCATTTCATGCATCTGTACTACTGTTGGAGCACACTTGTTGCATGCCAGCACTGGAAGTCTTAACCAACACCAAAAGAAATTTAAGCATAAGCCTAGTCACCTATTGAGAAACAGTCTACTGTTAAAATTACTTCAGGCCTCAATAGTGAAGATCAAGCTGTTGTGTTACAACTGAAATTTTATTTATTTGTAATCATTAGTTTTCTTAGATTTAATGTAAAATCATTGCCTCAGAAAAGCAACCTTTCCTGTGTTTCTGACTACTAATTTTAAGCAGTACTTCAATATCTGACAAGGGGGGAGCGCTTGATGTTAATTATTTTTTGATGTAAGCATAATCATGTACAAAATTTGCTTTCATGCACAGTCTTCTATGTGAGTTTATGTTTTTGAAATGTAGACCTGAGCAGGGAACAAAATAAAGCTTTACAGTCTTCAGAGTTATTATAATCTGATTGTCATAGAACAAAGTACCTTGTCATTTCTCACTACATGGCTCTTCCTTATAACTGTTGCTTTGCATCATTTACTCTGTTATACTTCATTGATTATATTACTTCAAAATTGTTATTTATCCAGCCTAACAGTTGTTCAAGAAGAAAAGGTAAATATTATGGGCTAAACTCTATTTTAGATTCTTAGAAACAAAGCCCTCAGAGTTGTAGGCCTGAACTCAAACATTTGTGACATTGGTGACTCCTGGAACAAAATAGAACCGGATTCTGGATCAAGCAAGAGGAATAAAGTTGGACTAGAGGAAGAGTTTTTATCCTTACTAAGCTGCCACTTAAAACATCCAGATCTGGAGGAAATTTAATGAACTGAATTTGCTCCCTCAGCTGGAATAGTTTTGGCACACATATCTGAGGAGCTATTTAGCTACAAGGGAGCTAACCAATGGTTTGAGATTATGCACATCTGTCAGCTAAATGAAAGATCCAAAGGCTAAACCCAGCATTCGGAGGCAACATGTGGATCCATGAATTTTATGGAAGGCAGTGTCTAGACTCTGATAAGCAGTTTTCTTATATACAAATGCTTTAAAACTGTATGTAATTGTTCTCATTTTAGTAATAGCTTTCAGAAAATTACTGTTAGGAAGATGGAAGAAATGTTTTATGCCAGTGACCTTAAAATTGCAGTCCAGGGATCTAGTTGTGTTTTCAAGTCATTTATGCCATGGAAGTAATGAATATCTCTTTTGAGATAAAAAGACAGGTTATATAGGAAAAAGACACTCTTCCTTATAAAGAAAGAAAGAAATTGATTTGCAAAAACTGTAGACGTGCTATTCTTTTGTAAATACAGTGCAGGTCATAATGCTTAGTTTTATTGCATTGTTACTCTTTGTGTATATTCTGACTTCAAATGTATTAACAGGATGAATAAGACAGGAGAAGCAAGAACTACCTACATGTGTGTGTATGTGCCATTCAGCCAGTACATGCATAATTTTTTTTAAGTACCTGCTTTTAATTTCAAAATTATGAAATATTACAGAGAAATTATAAGCCTGCAAGTCATTTACAGCTATTGCATTTCTGGTTAATACATTCCCAGACAATTTTTTCTGGCACAGATAGTGACATCATAACTTCAGATCTCATTGCCATCCATTGCTGGCTGTTCCTGGGTGTGGGAAGAGGTTATGATTAGCTAAGACAAAACTAGCTGTTCACAACATCTTGTTGGAATTTTGTTGTTATTGATGATAAAGATGGCTTTGGAATAAACTGAAGATTTTCATGGGAAAATGCCTGTTTCTGTCAAGGTTTTCTTATTTTTTTAAGTCAGCTGTACATGCAATTATATAATTGATGTTTCCAGAGCTATATATTTATTTTGTTTTCATGCTTATACACATTAAGGTTATGAGAATGTCACAAATGCAAGACAGCAGACATTACAGGGAGAATTTGTAAACAGCAATGTTCTTTGAAAGCACAGAACATCTACATTTGTGCAATTCTTAGATACTATTGTGCCACTTCAGCCTTTCCATGCAGTTATTTTTCTATGACACTTTCAATGTATTTTGAGTCCACAGGAAGCACATTTGTATCATTCTCCATACTGCTACTAAAGGACCGTTGTGTTTCAGGCCATTTACAATGTATTCCTTGCCTTAGTCACTGAGCTTAGTTTAGGAAAGAACGCATGAAAATTTGCTATTTCCCATGCTCCCAAAAATTAATCGGAGTTAAGCAGAGTTTTGCTACTTCTTTTTAGTTTTATTTTGAATTGGATAAGGATCATTTACGCCAGAGAAGGTGCAAACAGATAGGAAGACCAAAAGGGATTATAAGTACATTATCAGAAGTCCAAACATTGGAACTGATATCGAACTGCACATGTTGTGATTACTTCTAATTCAGCTGATCCCTCTTGCCCAAGGTATTTGCTCTTAATTTCTCATATTGTATCAGCCCTTCAGTGACTTGGCAGCATCCTTTCCTGCCACCTTGCCTAATAAATTAATTTGGTGGCTGTTAATGTTGAAAGTAAACCTATGCTCTATGTTCCCATTGATCTCATGTTGAAAGGAGAAAGGAGAAGAGTTCTGAAAGGTCTTGGATCTTGGAACATCAGGACTATCAACCAATACCTTTCCAAATGCTTTTGTAGTAGTGTGAAAATGTCCAGAAAGTCAAGTTCTTCTTTACAGCTAAGGGATACAGGAGGATCTGAAAGTTAAATTCAACTTTGGCATGCTCACTTTCAATTTTTGTGTAAATTCAAGTAGCCTAACCCTCTGGCCATTCAGCTCAGCATTTGACTATGGCCTTAGCATCTGACAGAGTTACAGGACTCTGCATTCAGTGCTTCTAATTCAGGGTGCTTAAGCTGCTATTTTCCAAGGTTTTTGTGAAAAATAACAGACAAAAATAATTTTTGTGTAAAAATAACAAACTCCAAAAGGCTTGCTGTGATCAATATTTCCATAAAGACTAAAGATTCAAAGGAGTATAACAGGGATTTTCCATATCGGCTAACCATTCAATTTTTTAATGGTGTTTTCCACAGATATTTTTCCCTTTACCACTTTACCTGTGTTCTTCTGTTTTGATTCACATAGTGGACTGTTTACTGTCCTTACCAGCCTCCTCATCTGAGGTGTCCTTGAGTTCTGTCTGGTGAGTTTCTGTGCAATTCCTTTCCCAGTCTGTTCTGGCAGTGGGAACATGACCAGCTGCCATTTACTCTTGTGGGGCAGTTGCCTCTTTAATTGTCAGATGTTCAGTGTGCTCATGTGAGAGCCATTGCAGGTGGGATTTGGTGGCACAATCAGCAAGTGGTGTGGAATCCCTAACTGTCCTGGAGGCAAAGACCCTCTTATCTGAGTAGCAGCTTCTGCTTTCAAATCCACGGGATATGAATCAATAGGAATTCTCCAATCTTAGCCCTGGGAATTCTGATGACTCTTTTAGGCTTTAGAGCTGGGCTGAATCTAGATGCAGACATATCTGCCTCTCAAATTTTCACTAATATGCAATCCACTTTTGCTGATTCTGTGCCAGATTTGTCAGCAGTCTGCTTTGATTTAGGCGGTTCAAGTTTCAAGGCATTTTCATGTACATGTGGCAGTGCTCTTTTACAGGCAAGAGATTCAAGCTCTGTGCATGAGAGCAGCTCTTGGGCTTTTTTGGATCACAGTGATGAGATCCATAAGATACTTCTCACTGCAGACATGAAAAAAATGTGGGTGCCCCTGCAGCATGCTGAGGGTGGGAGTATTGCCGTGCGTGTGTAGGTCCTGACAAACTATATAGTTATATTCTGAAAAAATTGTGATATCAGTGTGATGGAGTCATTAGAAAGCTGTATTCTGAAAACTAAATTTAGGGCTCCTTTAGGATGCAGGACTCCTAAATCTGCAGCCTGTTTGCCTGGGAACAAATACTCTGTACCTTCTTCATTCTGTTATTTATTAAGTACAATCATTTGCAATAGCTTGCAAATATACTTCAACTGTAATTTGGAAGGACAACAAAATTTGCTTATGTGGCTGGTATCTCTACTGAGCTGGTAGTATTTTGACAAACAGTTGATTTTTTTTGCCTCAAATTATGATTTGTTGAAATCAGAACTTAATGTCCAGAATCAGTTTTGATAAATTTCCCAATGTAAGGAATTGTTAGAAAAAAATTTTTTAATAGTCAAAATACCTGTCGTTTTTTTAATTCAGGAAATTTTAGGGTTTTAAATCAAAACATTTTTCTTTTGTAGTTAATTTAGATTAAATAAAAATTATAAAGAGAAAAATACATCTAGCTAAAATGCAACAATTTTACCTAGAGAATACTTTTTATGTGGATAGATAATCCGCTCATGCAGACACTGAGATTTTTATTGTCATTCTATTCATGACAGTGACATTTTTTTAGAATCCCCAAATGTTCACAGAGCTGCTATCTCTGCTACTTATCTCTACAAACACCATTTCACTGTAATGTACACAGACTGATATGTCAGCCCTCCTGCTCATAACAGACAAGGTTCACTGACATACATGTTTGAAATGGTAGTCCTATTGTGCTCCCCTCTGCCATGGTAGAATGGTAGTGTGAAAGTTTTGCTGAAAAATATTTCACATGGACAGGATATGGTAGTAAATTATTCAAATAATATGTAGCTTCAGCTATTGGTCTCGTCAGTGCAGTGGAGTGTTGCTTAATGAAGTTTGCTCTGGTAACTTGTGAAAAATGCATTTGTACTGATGGGCAAACTGGGCTATGAGTAAATCTGGAACACCTTGGAGCTGGCAGAAGCAGCAGTGCTCAGTCACTACCAACATCAACCACTTTCAAACTGATTATCTCGAATGAAAATAGTTCTGAGCTCATTACTAACCTCGTGGGCTGTCTTACCCGCTTTCTGAAGGTTTCAGACTGAAGAACAGTTTGGCCTTAAGAGCAGTGTCCTTTCATTACCTCTGTTTGATTTATTTGCTGCCTTGAAACTGTCAACCAAAGTGATGGCCTTGAGCAACTTGCAGGACTCTTGAGCTTGCTCAGGACTCCAGTCCTCTATGTTTACCTTTTGTGAGTGGTACTGGCTGTTCTTAACAGTCCTCTGACCTTGTTTAGCATGAATTTTCACTGAGTCCTCTGGAAAGTTTCTGGATTTTCAGATGTGGTGTTTGCTACATTTTCAGTGAACCAATGCCGATAAACAAAGGATATACAACTTTACCCCTTTCTGCTTGCTTGAGAGTGTCTGTCTTACATCCAAATGCTTGTCCTCTTCATTTCAGCATTTTCCTAAACAGATTTTATGTTAATTTGCTCTCCCATTCTTCCTTATGAAGAGCTTTTGAGGAAAACCTCAGTGTTTTTAGTTTACATGATTAAAATTCTCAAGCAGCTTTTCAGTCAGCTGTTAGTTCTGCAACAAGCTTTAATAAGAAAATAAAAGATGTTTTCTAGCATCTGAGAATGTCACACAGGAAAACTAGATATGAACCTGTGCTCGGCACCAGGCCCAAGCTTCCAGTGAGCGGTGTGGGAGATGCTGCTGTTACACATATTGTGCTGCTGC
Organism: Strix aluco; assembly: GCF_031877795.1. NCBI lineage: Eukaryota > Metazoa > Chordata > Aves > Strigiformes > Strigidae > Strix > Strix aluco. The sequence continues at coordinate 100,503,431 of NC_133934.1, read as the reverse complement.
AGAAGTGGGAGGAGATGAAACTTCTGCCATTTCTATGGCATCACTCAGCAAGGTGTAAATGAAGTATGAAATAAAAACTCTCAGCCCACTCAGTGCACAGACTGAAAAAAAGATAGTGCTTTATACTAGCTGCTGTGATATGCTATTTGCTGTAATATTAACCTTACACAGTGCCAGAATGATCCTTAAGTTTTACAATCTCGGGTCAAAAGAGAAATGATTTCTTGTTAGGTCTTCTCCTTTTTCTCTCTTTCCACCAACATGCTACTGCATGTCAAAGCTGGTGATGCAGAGCAGAGCAGGAGTGAGGTGGAAAGACTGACAGGAGTCCTGATCTGAGAGAAAGAAATTGTGTGAGTCAGTAGGCACAGTTTGCAATGAACTTCGGGGTAAAACGATAAAACACTGAACACTGGATGCAGCTTCAGATTCAGAAACATTTGTTGTCTTCATTTTATTGAGTTGGAGCTCATCTGGGCGATTTGGAGGGAAGGAACCATAGGTGGTAATGTATCTATGCTATGTTTAAATTCATTAGCACCAGGGAGTCTGTCTGTGTTGCTAGGTAGCTCATTTGGTGTGGCAACAGTCTTTGGATGGAAATGCTTTTCAGCCACGGATCTGCCCCTAGGTCTTGCCCTCATAGCTTAACAAATTGCTACCTAGATCCTTGTGGGATCCTGCTCATTATTTTTAACCCATAAACAAGTCTCCTGGCAGGCTCCTTTTTATTTGGCTGGAAATGTTCAGCTGTTGAAGCTTCTGAGCTAGATCCTAAGCTGGTGTAAATAATGTAGCTTCACTGATGTCAATAAAATCAGACCAGTTTATACCAGCTGAAACCCTGTCCCTTCAGACACGAGTCAGCTCCTAATCTCCATGCCATTCACACAGAGGCATATATTTCCCTCTGTTTTTCTAATCCTTGTGTGTCCTTTGTAGAACTACGTGATTTGTGCTGCAAACAGTGCTGAGAAATAGAATGAAGTGAGATGGATGCTGACTTAAAATGCTGGACACCTGGACCCCTGCCTTGTTCTGCCCGAGACCTCTGTGTGGCAGTGCAATTATTTCTCTCTTTGTGCCTACACTCTTCCCCTTTTATTTTCCAGTCTTACAGAAGTGCGGGGATAAAGCCAGTAAATACTGAGATACTGCAGTAACAGGAGCTGCAGTTTAGATTGGTAGGTAACATCTCAAAGAAGCCTGACAGTGGTCAGAGAGGTACATCCAGTAACGCCCCTGTTAACTAGAACAAACTGATATATGCAGGTAACTGGTCAGCAGCAACCTGCAAACTGCTCGGCTACTGGATTGCTGTATAAAGGAAGGGTCACGTGTGGTTGGACTTTGTGCACAGTGGGGTCCCCTCTGGTTATACTGAGCACAGAGGGGAGTGGATTCACACCATGATCTTTCTGCAAGGCTGCACAGGAGGAAAGGGAATGTGCAACACACATATTCAGGGGGGTGATTCAGCCTATGAATCTGAGAGCTCTGGAAAGGCAGGATACATTCTAGCAGGAGGAGTTTATATAAATGCCATTCTGATTAAAGCAGGGAACATAAACATAAGAAATTACAACTTACTCCATCCTGAAACACTTGCCAGTGATAACATGTCCATAGAGAAGGCTTTGTGATAAGAAATCAAAACAACAAGATTCAAAGAAAACCAGACACCTTTGTAAAGGCACGAAGGAAATCAGGTCATTAAAACACACTCCAGACTTTTTAGGGGCATGGGGGAGACCAAGATAGTGTTCATGTAATATTTGTATTAAGTCTTAAGAAGGCCAATAACTCCTTTGGTGCATAGAAGTGAATGTCATCCACCTTGAAAAAAGCTGCAACACAATCAGGTGAACACAGTTTTGGAGAGCCACTTGAAAATAGGGCAGCAGAGGTCTTGGTCTGGTTGGTGGAGCTATACATGTTCCATAAAGCAATTTACCACTTAATTTGTCGGGTGACTGTTGTAGAGAGAATTTTCTCTGTTTCTGCCCTTTAATAAATTCTAAGTAAAAGAAAGCTTCTTTATTGTTACAAATTGAGAGGGTAGTGGAAATAAGACTTGCACTGCTGTAAATGAAAGTCAGATAGAGGAGCAGTGCATTAGATGGGTTAATAAAATCTCAGCCTAATTAGGCTGAGATGCCTAATAGGCACCACAATATAAGTTGTTTTCCTCTAGAATAAAAATATCTCTGAAAGCATGTTTTAAATATACCACATATGAGATTTATCCTCTCTGTTTGATCATAAAGGTATTGCACTGTAATATGTGGTCAGATGCACATTTTGAAAATAATGTTACATTGCTCTTTTAAGCAAGTTCTAAAACTATAAATTATTTGCATAAAGATGTGTCCCTGATGATCTTACTCTTTATTGATAGATTGTAAATGTAAATATAGATTTTAAAATTATTTCAGAATTGTCTTTGATATTATTACAGACACATTTAATTCAAAGTATTAATTTAGTTTCTAATGAAAAACAGCATTCTGACCTTATCCTAGGGAAAGAAATGGATAACAAACAGAAGCTGTTGGAAACCTTTTCAAAAACTGAATTTTGTAGTATTTATTGTTGTTTTTATTACATTTATTTATGTATTTTTTGTTAAAACAGGTGGTAAAAACCAAACCAAAACATGAAAGATTCTAGATCATTTAAGTAAGTGAACTACCAGGTAGCAAATGCAGTTTAATGTAGAAAAATGTTAAACAATTCATCTGGGAGAAAGGAATCAGTCTAAGGGATATATACTAAATATGCAGTCATCCAGCATACTGATTAGGAAAGAGATGGAATAGTTATAGAGAAATGACTGCAAACATGAATTCCAGTGCATTGTAGCATTAAGAATTTTGAACAATATATTAAGGAAGAGAAGGCAACATAGCTGTCATAGAAGCTGGATTGAAATTTCATTTAAAACAGGATTTCAGTTTCTTGGATTTTTCCCTCAGTGGTTGAAAAATAAGGAAAATAATTACCCAAAACATTTGTATCAGTGAAATATTTTCTTTAACTTTTGCATGGAACTGCCTGTTTCATGAGGGTTTGCTCTCTCAAAAGGTACTGCTCTATAGAAAACAAATACTAAAACGGCCACACACACACACGCACATGGGTATTGATGCTATTTTAGGCTTATGCTCCTATTAAACTGAAATGTAATGCAGAGAGTACTGAATTTAGTGATTAACTGCCTTACATCTAAATTAACTACTGGAATGGTCAAGAAATAATTTCTGGTTTTCAGTTCTCTCAGCCTGTTTCTCTGCCCAGCAGCTTCTTCACCAAGATCACAGGTAACAAGGAAGGCAGGTTGGATGGCAGGGGATGCTGCGTTAAGTTTTCGAGCACCTTGGGGTAATGGGTTACTTCTGAGTATTAGGCGTTTCAAGACTCATGTGTTGGTAATGCCGCAGAATACAGTGAAGTGCTGCTGTGTGGGTATAACCATTCATGCGCCCTGCTCCCTTAGGCTCTTGTCAGGCAAAATAGTTTTTTCATGATTCTATACCATCTGTACCTACACTACTCCTGTATTCCTGTTTAAAAGCCTTTTGTGCCGTCTCAAGGCTTTTTTTCTAGAAAACTGACAGAAAAGTGTGATGCATCAGCACAGGGCAGTGTATGTGTTTGCCTGTGTTTGTGCAGCCTATGTGCAGCTCTGCGGGGAGCAAAGCAGGACCACAATACTGCTGCTCACTTCTCTCCCAGGACTCTGAAAAATACCTAGTGGCCAATTGCCATGTCACAATTTAAGTGCTGCTGTACTGTCTGTCTACCCGGTGAGAGGTCAGTGGCCCTGAGCAGAGCTGGAGAGATGAAGCATGTGCCTGTGTCAGCTGCTTCTGTTCGCAGTGCGGTATTTTAGCACTATCCTAATTTACATGGGCAATTTAACTAGACAGTGAATGGGCATCCATGCCTTTCTGTCAACATTGCAAGAAAGACACGATGCCCAAAAGAGGGGAGAGCTGAGCAGTTGTGAGCAGGAATATCTTATGCAGAAGCATGATGTCATGGGTGTTTTTATGCATCACTGCCCGAGAATGGGAGGTTACCTGACAGCTGCAGTGGCAAGGCCGAGTATTCTGCAGCACGCATGACACCCTGTGCCAAAAGCCGCACTGCTGTAGTGAGGATACCAAAATGATGCAGAAACTTGCAAGACTTCCATGTGCTGCCACACAGACACCGCACGTCCTCAGGCTGTCTGCACAGTCCTGCTTTCCAGCTTACACTTTTCTGACAAAACAGCACTCTCTTGCCATTCAGAAGAATCACGTTTCAGCAAAGATGTATGATGTGGTCCATACATGTATCAAAATCTCTATGCTATTATACTGCTGTCATTTAGCCTTATCTTTGAAATGGCAGAACTTTACATCATACGGATGTTACTTGCCATCTATCACATCAACTCCCTGCACAGCTAGATTGGAACAGGTGACCACATAGCCTGGCTTTATTTTCAAGTAAATGCTTATTTATGCAAACCGAGGAACGGGGAGAAGAAAAATATCATCTGCTTTGAAGAAAGTCACTGCAGAGATCCTTGCTCAATACCCTTTGCCTGACTTCATGTAGAGGCCAGAGACCAGTAGATGGCAATCTCCTCCTGTCGCAGGAAGAGCAGTGTTTAATGCAGGGGCCCTTGTGTTCATCTTCCCTTTGCTTATTACAGTTTACTTGAAGGGCAAAAAGACCTGGAAATCGTAGGCAGCCTTTGTTAGGCTCAGAATGTCAGAATATGGTAAAGCAAAACTGAAGTTCTACTTTATGCAAATCCTAGCTGCCTGTATCTGTGAAAAGAAAAGCAAGCTAACCTAATGGAATGAATTTGTATTAATCTTTTTCATTTTTAAATACAGGACACTGGGTTATTTTACAGCATCGTTGTGCTTTTCCTCCTGTGTGCTGCTAATCTTTTAATGCACTCCTTAGAAAAAATAAAATGACTGTTTCCCCCATACCCCACATTTCCCTTTTTTTCAGCATTTAAAATGGGAAGAAATAACGTGATCTTCAGCTGACTTACAAAGGAATCAAAGCACAAAAGAAAAGCATTTTCCTGCTATAGTGGCAAATCTGCCACGCTAGAGTAGTGTGTCCAAGCAGCAGTGTGAGAGTCTAGTTTAGCATTTGAATTGGAAAATGGATAGTATTAAGGCTATCACTGTGTAATTTTTATACGTTTTTTATTGCAGAAGAGAAGATTAATGCTGCTAATTTCAGTTATGTGAAAACTCTGAGCTGATAAAGGACCTGGATTTTTTTTTAAAAGAAAATATTAATAACAGAGAAAGGAATATTCCTATCCTGTGTTGGAAGTAATTGTGTCAGTAATCTCACCGTATTGCTTTAAATGAATCTGCATCATTTCATGCAGTATCATACTGCAGGCATTTGATCATCCATAACATAATGATGGAATGATGAAAAAGAAGGCTAAATTAATATCCTGGATATACTGACACTGGTAACAATATAAGAAGGTTTCTCTGGGAATGTAGAATTTTCTGTGCTATCCTTAAATGTAATTCTTGATATGCTGTCCATCGGGTACCCTCTAACAGATTGCAGTCCTGATGCACCCTTTATGTTACATATTAGTATTTTGCTGAGTAGCATAGGCATACCTTTATGAATAGCATTCATTAGGGAGAGAAATGAAATGTAACCTGGATCAGTGCCTTGTCCTATTGGATAAAAGATGAAGGGGGAACTATGCAAAACCTGAATGTTGGAAGATAACCTGTGCTCCCAGTGTGGAGCAAGAGACCTGGAGGTTCATGTGATCATGCATGTGAAGGTAGCTGAGGTAAGGGGAGACAGCTTAGAGTATTAGGGCCAAGGCTGATTCTTGCACTTTATTTTACTCTCTATTGAAAGGATTTTCATCTGGTTATGTAGGTATGGTATGATCTGTAAAAGGTAGCACAGAAAGGCTTTATGAGAAGCATTGACTATAACCAGACACAACATCATGTATAGCCTACTCCAGTTTACAGGTACTCCTCCATTTTACAGGCAGTCAACTTTTTTTTGTATAGGAAAACCAAAGGCAGAGGAATCCAAGCAATGCTTATAGCAACACTGTCTTTTGAGCAAATGGTAAGTGATGGAGATGCCATAACAGAAGAAAAGAACTGTCTTGTATTAGGAAGGGTGAAAAGATAAGAAATAGGCTTGTTTGGTGGGTAGAAGGGGCTGATTTGTGAGGAAAAATTATAAAGACAAATTCTTTAAGTTATAAGTGATACAAGTGGTTGAGTACATACAAATATAGTTCTGAAAATGTAGGCTTATTAGCACACAGAAATTGCTGGAATTACTTTTCATGATAGAAAGGAGGATCTTTTGCAATTGTATTAAATAGGAAAACAGAAACGAAAATCTCCTTTTCTGCAAGAACCTTTATGTTGCAAAACAACTTTTAAAGGAAATAATACACTTACACTGCTTGAAACAGCTAAACATTCATTAAATAATATAAAATGGGAATGTATAAACATTTCCCATCTCCAGCTTATGTGATTAAAGGACAAAAAACGTGCAAGTGCTACATGCAATTTCTTCTCATTCAGAGTGGACTCTGTGTTTACACTAGGGTGGCAGAAAGAGAGAATCAGTGCATTCGAAGCCTGTTAAGGTGCCTACATTTGGCACCTTAGTTCCACGTGTCCTCCATGGAGGACAGGGATACATCTAGGGGGTGATTAAAGGCACCCAAATAAGGCAGTAGCTAGGTTTAATTTAAATGTTCTCAATCACTCTTTAGAAGAACCTGTTTTTTTTTCCACTGGTTATACGGGGAACCTGCACTTCTTTGAGACCTACGTTAGATGCTTAAAGTTATATGTAGCACCTCACTATGTATTTGAATGTATGTGTGTGCTTTTGAAGCATTTGACCTCTTCTCCAGAGACAGTCACGTACTTTTATTTTATTCAAAATCAATAAACAAGGCTACAATTCAAAATTCTTTTTCCTCAGCCATCGGGGTGATTTTTCACCATGTTATGTTCATGTAAATGACTACATAAGGTGCAAAGATAAAAAAAAATGTTGGTGTATTTTCTCTACAATTGTGAATTTTTTTAAAGCTGTGATTTATGTTCTTTTTCTCTCCTCTGGTAAGCAGGGACTGAGAAATCTGGGGCTCTCATACTGGTTTCAGGGCTGACATTGGACTTAAAGTGATGTAGGGGTTTTCATCAGCCTTTCTTGTTCCAAAATTTCTGAAATGCTACCTAAAATGAAGCTTCTCTTTTCTGACAAAGAACTAGAGATGGCACTGCATGTCTTTCTTGTATACTAATCACTTCTGGATTTCAGCACACAGTGACAAAAATTTGCTCAGCAGGATAAAACAAGTCCATGGATTGTTTCATTCTATCAGTCCTGCCACACATGCTGTGACATAAATGTTACCAGAGTACTTTTGGGGGGATTTTCTTTGCTAGAACATTAGGCCCAGAATAAAGTGTTTCCAACTATATTGTCACTGACATTTGCAGAAGAATTCTGAGAACTGCAGTCCCTCTTGGTTCTATATCAAAAATATGTTTTATGGGACTGCCATCCAGTTAGTGGTATTCTGGTGCAGCAAAATAAGCTAAGCTTGTTAGGTGGCATTGTTTTACTTCAGAATTTTTTAAAGCTTAAATATCTGCTCAACAGAGAATGAAAGGATTTTAATAAAGTATAGCAAGTCAAATAATTACCGTGCAAATTCAGTAGTGTTGGAATGGTGTGCTTGAATTTTAATACTTATCTGTAATTTTTGTGCAGTAATTATTTTTTGTTGTTGTTGTTTTCTTGATTTTACTTGAATTCCTTTCCAGACCCTTAGCAGCAGAGATCTAGTATAACCCATGTTGCTGCTCCCAGTGAGAACCGAACTCTCAGAACTCAGCACTGAGTTATGCTCAAAATCTTGTTTCATGGGCAAAGAGGAAGTGTACCAGAGGTATGCATATGCATATATATAAAGCCAAAATTTATTGTTAGGTAACAGAAATTTAAGAATCTAATAATTATTAGTCCAGATATAGTTGTTACAGCAAAAGCAGGAATAAGACGACAGTTAAAATTGTTATATGTGCACTTAGTTTCTACCCCTGTTCCTGACATTATACTTACCTTTCCTCTGCAACTCTTCTCCTAATGTCAGTGTTTTTATTCTAGTGGGGGGGAGTGGGGAGTGTTACAATGAGCTGTCAACACTTGGAGTCCATCACTGAGAGGGATATGATGCTCATGCTGGTGATTTCTTCTTCACTGTAAGGTCCACTTGATCTTTTTATATGTTAGCTAACAAGTTTGTCTATCTTGGTTCTTTTTTGTTGGTCTGCAGGTCCATATTGATCGCAATTTACTTTACATAGTATTTCTTTGTAGTCATTGTTGCCACTAAGCTCAGTTTTGACCATCTCCAGGTCTGCATTTCTTTAATGGACTACTGAGGAGTTGTTTACAGCTGTGAAGCCTCCAGACCCAGTCCGTGCCCCATCTTTTGTCATCCCATGCCGGTACTCTGCCACACCACCTCCTCTGTCTTCACCTCTTAAGACCTCTATTCACATGTCAGGGTTGTATTTTCTCTGCTACATTATTATGCTAGGTTTGAAAAACTGTGCTGATACCATACAAAGATAAGCAAAAGTGAAACAAATTAACCATAGAAAATTTAAAATATTGTTGTTACGGCTAAACCAGGTAAAACAAAGCTGCAGGTAGGTCAGGGAAGCTCAGACAGAGCAGTCCTGTCAAATTCCAGTCCTGAGGCTATGCAAATTCAGTACAAATCTTATGGCTTGCTACTAGCAATGATAATAGTGTATTACAGAGCTACTTGGTTGTAGAACAGGTGGCACCGAGCAGATTCCCTGCGCTGATATTCTCTAATGTTGAGGTTGTAATCTTTTGTGTTTGATTAGTTTAAGCCAACTTTCTGACAAAAACACCGCACAGCTGATGACCTGATACACTCAGAACTTTAATGGGAAATAATGTTGTGGCAGAATGACAATGATAAAGGATGTCTCCACACTACACGTTCACAGTCGGTGGGAAAACTGAGTTGTGTTTTCCTGTTCAGATGGGGAAGAGACCTCCACAGCAGGTGTGGAAGAAGTCATCTGAGGCCACTGAATCACAAGGGAAAATAGTGAAATCAAGTGGAATCTTCCACTTAGGGAAAAAATGGTCAGCTGCAGTGACCAGTAATTCTCTGCAGTTTAACTTACACTGGGTACTCACAGGTATCGGGACAAAGGAGATGCTTATTGTTTTGATTTGGCAGCATTTTGATTTTTAATCTGTGTCTCATAAAGTCTGATCCTCATGATCAGCTTACTTGCTCTCAGTTCAGGACCTGTGGGGAAGGATTACAAGGTCATATGTTACCTTTGCACTTTGGGAAAAAGAAAGCTGCAGTGGAAAGCAAGAAAGGGAGAGTCAGGGCTAAATGAAACTAAGATCTTGTTTATGCTGGAGCAGAGATGCCTTTATTCTGATTCTTGCTGCTAGCACAGCTGTTTTATGTTGTATGGGAAATGTGCCTTGAGACCTTAGTTCTTATTCTTTCACCACTGATCAGTAGGCTAAACGTTACATTGCGGAAACATGCATTCTGTCTTCCTCTTGTTTCTTTCCATCACCATGGTACATGCAATTTTTATCTGTTTTTTGGCACAGGTTCAGTCAAGAGGGGTAGGGGATTGTCAGTGTTTTTGCAAAGGTGAACTCTATAACCTAGAGACTGAGCCTTCCCATAGAAAGTGAGAAATATCTTTGTAGGAGTTTTTCCCCAGGGCTCAAGGGAGCAATGGAGCCATTTCCCCCTTTCTAAACAAACTCTACAACAATCTCTAAAATGTTATTATTTTGTAAGAGTTGATATAATTCCCAGCTGTTTTAAACAAAATCCTGAATAAACTGATAATTGCATTTTGTCTGGAGTTAGTATTTGTTAGAAAAGCTCTTGAACATGTACAGGATGAGACCTTTTAGAGAACTTAGCTGAAAGAAACCCAGTTACTGATCTTTAAGCGGACTTATATGTGCTAGTCAAATTGTAGCAATTTTGTTCCCAGTTAGAAGTGTAGTTCTTGGCATCTAAAGAAATTTAAACTCAAAATAACATGTTTTGCAGTAATTGAGCATTTTTTTAAAGACTGAAGTCTCAAAGAAGACTGAGTTTACATAGTAAAGTATTATATCCCACTATGCAAAACACCTTAAAGAATATTTTCTGTATCACATATTGATAACAGAGACAGACTTTTACAATCAGACAGGCAAAAGCAAAATATCAAACTAGATGCCTTCTAGCAATTTTTATTCCCTGATATAGGTAGAGTTACATGAAGAAAGGGAAAAGAATTAGAGCAAAATGATCTGTTCCAGCAGAGAAAGTACAGGCTGCAGCATGTCCCACTGCATTGCAGGTTACCCAAAGGGGCTTCCGAAGGGAAGCACATACAACTTCCTCAGGCAAAAATTCATCCACTAAGCTCTTTTTTTGAGGGAAAAGGGTAGTGACAGTTGGTGTGGGCAGTACAGGAAAGGGCAAATACAGACTGAACATCAAGCTAAGAAGAAACGGTGAAGGGTAGAGAATGTTTTATAGGAAACCTGAAAAACAGCCTTTAAAAAGCATCCTGATAAACATAAGGTTACCCTGCTGAAAATGAAAAGATGTGGAGATGTCTTTCTTTCCTCTGCCTCATATATGAAGTACTCAGCCAAAGCTAAAAAGATGACTGCCTTGTACTTCAGATGAGACTGTAAGACTGAGACAACAAAATGACTAAGGTGTGCAACACTTGAAAACTGGACAGGTGCATTTTACACTACACCAGTACTTCTCAGGATGAAGCAAGCATATTTGTGAGTTACATTGCAGAACTGCATTGAGTATTAGAGTTCTTTTCCATCCCTCTCAAACTCAGTCCTCCCTTATCTTTCAGCAAACTGCTAAGTGTTAAGATCAGTTAGACTGTGATTCTGTGGGTATTGTGAAGTGTGATATGTACATAAGAGCAACATTTTGTTTCCTTGCTTAACTGTCACTGTTACATCCATGAGCTGAAGATAATACTTTAAGCACAGCTATTATTTATGTAATCCCACTATATTGTTATTTCCTCAAATCAGAAGTGTTGTATGTGCGTGCATGCACCCATCCATTTGATTTTCACTTTATTTTACTTGAAAACCACGCAGAGAGGCTCCGTTCTTTATACAGTGAAAAAAAAAAATTCCAAGTGGTGGATTTAGGAGGGTATTTATAGTCATTAAGATGCAGATTTTCAATACTATCTAGTTATCTATTTTTTTGTAAATCCCAGCAAGCACATATTTGCATTTTTGGCAGATAAATACTTTTGTAAATCTGTCCCCTGATTTATATCTGAAACACATATTGTCACTTTCTACATGTACAATATTTCTGAATTTTCTCCTAATATTTTGGACTCTCACATCACTGCTTTCCCTTTGGATTACATGTACAGAAGAAAAGAAGTAAGAATCATTGAAGTATCTTTGGAAAAATACCAGGTCAGTGAATCGCAGGTATTAGAAGCAGAGAAAAAAGCCCTTTGGGTCACCTAGTCTGACCTTTGCATTCTGCAGTGTTATTCATACAACATACTCGCTAACCTCTTAATCTAACCGTTTGATGGTTTGTAATTCTAAATTGCTGAAGGTGGGACATGCAACTACTTTCAACTTGAATTTTAGTAGGAAGACATAGATATGGAAAAGAGTGCAGAAGTTTGCAACTTCAGCTTAGCAGTTCTCACGATGCCGTTCTAGACATTTGTTTTTGATTAGCAATATAAAAGTTATAAAGTCATTTAAAAACGTGAGGGTATGACTTTGGATGCAGCGTGCCCACATGTATTTTTTTGTTGGTAGAGAAATCCTATGGAGTCTCCAGACTGGTTAAGACTCCTGAAAAATGATGTGGTATAGCACAGATATGACAAGGTGCCTGTGACATAACAAATCTCTGGTGTAAAAGGGAGTTGCTGTAATTTTTTCTAGTTCTTAGGACATCATCAGATTCTATGTTACTCCCCATGTTGAATGACAGTAGTAGTTATTTTTTGGATATCTCTATTTTCTTCATGAATAAAGGGGAATGATGGAGGCAAGGAGGGAGGCTAGGGATCGTTAAAAACATGGATATCCAGACTTTTATTGTTAAGATTTTTTTTCAATATCTCAGTTAAACTGTTTTTTCCCTAGGTATAATTGTCTCTTTGAATTGCTATCCTTAAATAGTGTGATTTACAGGCTTAAGGCCAGAAAGGTATTATGACAATCTTTTAGTCTGACCTCATGAGTAAAACAGACCATAGAATTTCATCCAGTGATTCCTTCAGTGGGGAGAATTATTCTTTTCAGCTATATAAATTAATTCCTTTCCTTCATTCATTTTGAAAGCATTGAAAATATTTATAGATTGTGATCTTACTCTTCCCTGCTTGAAGGCCTTTGCTTTTCAACACTATATAAAATTATGCTGTGTTGTTGGGTATTTCATATTGTTTTATTTTCCTGTCTTTATATTATCTGCAAGAGGTCTTCAGGAAGTGCTAGATTCATCAAACTAATGATACTGTTTCTTTCTTATTCAGGAAATGTATTTATTTTCCTCTGGTTAAAATATAAAAATGGATAAATAATAATGTAGTATAAATGCTGATTTTTGTAATTTAAAAAAAGACGACAGAATTCAAAATGAGTGAAGGGCTGATATGATTCCTCAGAAGTAATGTGTCAGTGATGTGAAATTTTAAATAATAATCATTTATTCATATCCAGGGAATCTCAAAGGAGCAATGAAAAGCCATGTACAATAATTACATGACCTCCTCTTTGGAAAAAAACCAGTAATCCAGCAACAGTCAAGAAAAAATAGAGGATTACAATTTTAAAATTCTCTCATCTAATCAAGACCTTACATAAGTTTCAATTTTAATTCAACATGCAGGGTAGCATATTAGGAGTTATTTTCATGTTGAGTCATGTGGATTTCCTTTCCAAATACATCTTCCAAAGTTATAATAAATATTATTCTTTATTCATATTGTTAACTTCATAGTTGCTATCCTATAAAACTCAGTTTTCTTTATTCTGCCTTCACTCACTCAATTCATCGAGTCTTGAAGTGAGAGCAGAAACTCTCTGGGACATGAACCAAGTCTTTATAGCCATATATAGGCTATAAAGTGTCTAGAACACTCTGTATATAGATTTAAATGAAGTTTCTTGAAATCAGAACGTTATGGCTTGTATAGCTGTTGCCAAACCCTATTCATTTCCAGAGAGTTAAAGTTCTTTAAAAAGCATATAAAAAGACACAGACAAAACCCCATGTCTCTAAGGCATGCTCCTAAGGCCTGGTCTTAATTCATAAATTCAGGCAGCAGAATCTTTGTCAGTTTAGGATTTTGAATTATCTTTATAATTGTTATAATATTTATAATTAAATATAATACTTATAATCTAAATTAGAAATTACAATTGTTGCAATAAATCATTATGGTAGTTTATAATTGTATCTGCAGGAGACTGTAGAAGCATGGCATTTCTCTAAGAAAATGTGTTTGTTTTTATTTTGAGTGCAGACATATGCCCACAAGAGCCCATAATGAGTCCTTGGAGATAGTACTAATATGTGACTTAGTGAAGAAATGAATAAAATCAGATTTTTTTCCCCCAAAAGTTGAATGCATAAATTCATGAAGAAATAGTTTCACAGGTTTAAATTTCAACTATTCAGAGAACTATTGTTATTTTCTAGCTGATGCAAGCACAAGAACATTGTGTCAAAATGTCACCACAGAAGTGAGCTGAAATTAGCAACCTACCTTGATCCTCACATTGGAAAGCCTCCTGAAATGTGGTTGAAATCAAAGAGAGACAATACTGAAACACAGACCATTTTGTTGAAATATGTGATTTGAGTAGCTACTCATGCACACATCATGTCTGGCACAAACCCATAAAACTAAGATATTCAATGTGTCTTTACTTTATACTTACAACTTACCTATTCTTCATATATCTCCTTTCAACAATATACATTTTATTTCTATCAAAAGTGTCCTGTCCTACAAAGAACATAACTCCTTTTGTTTTTCTTATTTTTGCCTCTCTGCATACACCTCTGTCTGTACTGCTAGCAATTGATACAGATCAGGTTGGAGGAAGAGACCATAGACCAGTCATGTCATCTTCAGCAGGTGATCAAACGTGAACTAGAAATCTGGAAAACTTGTGAAGGTTGTGTTGTATGGTATATGGTGTATTAATTTAATTCTGCTTTGTTTTGAAAAGAAGAGAACTGGTCCTCACTGGAGTTAGATTAGGTACAATACAGAATTAGATGTTGATGGTTCTTCTGGAAGGTGACATTGCTTGTATCTGCAATACATGGCAGCAGCAGCAGAACCATGAGTAAGACAGGAATGATATGCAGCTGGTGGTTTCCCAACCAATTCACAGAGCTGAGAGCTCAGGATGATCCAGGGGGAAGTCTCAGAGCAGTGTTCTGAGGTTCTGCCAGCAGATGGTGATAAAACACGAAGTAGAAGAAAAAAAGCTGACACTGGATCTGATTGAAAGGCAGCAGCCATTCTTTCTTCCTTCAGGTTAATTCTCTCTCGTGCTCTGGGATGTAGTGCATTTTGAGGATGGCAGTCTGAGAACCCCATAGAGTTTAACTTTGTAACAGCTGCCACTTGGAGCCTGTGAAATGTCATTGCAGGCTCTGCTAAAGAAAGACCTATAGTAAGAATATTAGAAAAGATGAAAGGAGTGCTGAAGCTGGAAGGGGAACAAGGCAGTGGAAGGAACTTGGGGTTGAAAAAAAACCCCAGGGAATTCAAGCTGTAGGGATTAGTAGTGTGAAATAGTTTAGGATAAGGGAACTCGGGAAGGTGGGGAGAAGGGAGTTGATTAAAGACTTAGTTGCTTTGCATGCAGAAGGCTGGAAAAGCTTTTGAAGTTTGTCTCTTGCTATTTGCAACATGCGTCACTTGCTTGGCAAATTATTTAGAACACTATAAAATGTTTGCAGTGTTCTGAAATGACAGTCACAGACTCCTTTGTTTTCTTACCTTTTTGCATTCATGTGCATTTCTAGTGAAAGTTTGTTAGAGAAAAAATACCCATTTGTGCCTTTCAGCATCTGATGAGCACTTGCTACTTCTTTTGCTCGTTTTGTAAATGCACTCAGTTTTGCCAACCTGACATTTTTATGCGTTTGTAAATCACTTTGGAATGTATCCTTATTAGTACTGGTTTCTAAGATAAACATTTGAGTCATATTTGGGATGTTACTTTTAACCTGCAATAAGCATCCACTTTGTGTTAGCAAATACAGTTTTTCTATCAGCAGAGCTAATACAGACCTAGAGCTTCAGCTAACAGTCTTCTGAAAAGCCCATAGGATTTAAAAAAAAAATAGTTAAATTGCCTTTGTGAATTTTACATTTTGGCTGACACCCAGGCTAGCAGTTTCATAGAAACAAAGAGAGGTTTAATATATTTCAGATTTATATTGTGGTAGATACAATTGCATAATTTGCTAGACATTTCTGCATAATGGTGCTATAATTCCTGTTGTTACAATTTGCTGTTGAGTTTAGCCATCATTATAACTAAATTCTCCTGCAGACTATAACAGCGGGAAACACTGGAACAATGTATTAATCACAACAAATTAAATTAGCAAATAGTTTCCAAGATTCTGAGACAGTAAAGATAGAAAAGATATAGCACAATGAGCCAGTTTTGGTTTCTGCTGATCCAAGGTTATTCCCTGCTGTGTTTGAGATCTAAGGTCTGAAGATGTGTGTGAGTAAGCAGTGGCCAGCTAACCCTTTCAGTTCTGTTCACTTGTTGTCTAGTTGCCAGATGGATAGAAGACAAATATCTAGGGATTTTGAATTGGAAAATAGTGTCCTGGCACTGAAAAGTGAAAACCATCTTAATACTGACTAATCTTCAGTCTGAATTTTGTAAAGTGCCTGAAGATGAGAGTGCTCATCTCCACTGTGAACCTCATTCTTCATTTATTATCAAAAGCCATTCATGGCACAAATGCCAAGAACAACTCCAGTGGAAGAAAAATAATCAGGCTTTTCTAATCCAGTCCAAGAAATGTGCTATTGAACATCTTTAAAATCTGATCTTCAGGAAGCAGTAGCAATTTTGACCAGAGAGTCTCACAAGATAGAGTTTAGTTTCCCTTGGTAGAGTACGCCACAGTAAAAAAATTCTCATATTCCTAATATTTTCCCTTAAATTAAACCTGAATTTAACTTTTTACAGTTTAATTCCAGCATTATGAGTCCATTCTAAATAATCTGTCTGCCTTGCTCCTTCTTTCAAGTAGCTGAAGCTAGACAATAATCGCCTGCCTCCTTTCACTGCTACTGAGTGCACTGATGCAAACACCCCCAGTGTATTATTAATCCAATTTTATTTCAGCATTATTCCAACGAATTCGGTGGAATTCCAAAATTTTAAGCCTGGAAAGCTGAATTAGACCTGTAATTGCATTTGCATCATAAGATAAATTCCCTTTAATAATTTTAACTTTCATCGAAAATTCTTGTAGAAAACTCTTTGCAGAGGTAGGTTACCCAGTTCTCTCAGTTTATCTGATCTATTTCAGGCTGCAGCAGGTCCCATAACAAAGTAAGGTCTTAAAGATATTACAGTGGGAAGAAGAGTGCTGTGGTTCCAGAGCTGCAGGCTTTGCGCACCACTGTAGACATTTCTTGGGAATTTAAGGCACAGTGGACATTTGAGCTTGGCAGGCAAGGCAGAAGGCAGTGGATGATTTGGAGGCTTCTGTTGATTTTTGGAGAGCCTACAGGGAAGTAATGAACTTTCTTCTAACCCTCACAACCATTTGGTGACATGAAAAGTGTCACATACTCTGTGCCAGAGATGTCAGTGGGAGTTCAGTGTTTTTGATATTAAGCTAGAGTGATAAAATACAATAGGAAGCAAGTTAATGCAACTGTGTGGATTGGTTCCAGCAGAGTTTCTGTCTCCATAAAAAATGGAAAGATTTTTTTTAAAAGAGACAGGAATCACTTAAACCTTACTGAATGTATTTAGTACCTGTGATGGCAGGTATGTGTGTGAGAGAGTATATGTACAGAGAAAAGATTCTGTTTTCTCTAAAAAATGGATGTAAGCCCAATTTTAACTGCGATTCTTCTTTTATATCTTATGTATGGAAACATACCCTCTAATCCTTGGCATGATTTTGGCAGGAAGAGTGAACAAGTTTAGTTTATATTGGAAAATCCCTGGATACAGATGGGCAATGTAGAGAGAAGGATTCAGATCAGTTTCTGAAACCAGAAAGGTTTTTCTTTCTTTCATATATCATCAGATTATGCTATCACTATGAAGGAACAGTTTGAGATTTATTAGGGTTTCAGAAAATTACAGATATGAATTAGATAGGAGTGATATATGTCACTGTCAAATAATGGTCTGTGATAGTGAATGTGCACTGGATTTTCACAGCTCTAATTTTAAGTGGTGTCTTAAAACAGTAATTAGAAATGCTTTTCATGGAAGATAAAATCCTTGTCTGAAATGCGATTTGTTTGCTTTGCAATGTAATATTGGGACCTTGGGAATTTTGGACCTTTTAAAAATATTATTGCATATTTAACATATGTTTCTACCTGGTCAAAGAAGTCAGGGATGTAAGTATAATATTTAGTGTATTGTATGTTAATATATATAATTATGTATGTATATATAAAACCAACATGCTATGTACTAAAAAAAGTAAAATTAAATACATGCTAAATTTTCTTTTATGTCGTATTCCTCAAGTACTTTCTCAAGTAATCTTTTAGTGATTCATTCATATCATATGTCATAGTGACAGACGTACAGAACAAATCTAGAATATGTGAATGCTCCTGTAACTTTCTCCAGTCATAATTATTAATATGTATTTTTCTGTCTCTCTAAGTGGAAGGGCTTGTGGGGGAAATGAGATTGGGACTTTGGGAGAGAATTCTTCTGTTAGATTTCCTTTTCACTTGTAATAAAGCATGCTTTATATACAGCTTTTCAGACCTAGAATGAAAAGTGTTTGATTCATAGGTTTAATTTTTTAAATTATTTTAGTGTTTTTTTCTTAGAGTTCCTTCTTCAGAATGTTGTTTTTATGCAATTTAATTTTTAAAAAGCTTTGCTTTTTGAAGGGTGTGTTTTCTCAATGCTATATGTAACGAAATATGTAGTAATGGTTTCTTGTAATTTCTTTACATTAAATGTATCTGAATGCATGGAATTTTCATTTTGAGGTTGAGGAGAGGTTTCAAGCAGCCAAAACTACAACATGGGAGGGAATGGCTGCCTGTATGTAAGGTTATGATCCTTGCACTGGCACATGAAACTGTCTGATTGTGAGGAAGTCAGGAACACCTTTGCAGCCACCTGAAGCCAACTGGTTCAGCCAGACAACATTCTAGGGGCTCTTATGCTAACATGACAGCCCGGCCATGACTCCTTCTATGTATGCAGACATCCATTTGGCTTTATTTTTTCATTCAAACATTATCATTCTGGAATGTAGGTCTTTAAAGTAGGTAGTGTAATGGGTTAACTTGGCTGAAGTAGCAGATGAAAGTCCAGGTGACTTGAAGAGAATGCTATAGATGAGTTTAAACTACTTATCTAGCTACCTGTGTGAAGCAATCATTAGACAACTTCTGGAGATCTACAGAAAACTGTTGAAGTTATACAAGCCCTTCTAAATAGGCTTCAGATTCAGAGGACTGAAGTATTCTGAATACCAAAACTTTTAGAGGAAACATAATGATTTTAGCAAAAAACAAACCAAAGATTCTCAAATCTAGTAAAAAGAGGAAATAAGTACCATCAACCTCCCTTTTTTCTCCTCCCACCCTCCCAAGATTTCTATTTATCTTAAAGAAAACCCCAACAATGACCTGGAATTCTACTTTATATCTCTTCTCAAAATTTGAGAGAGCACCGAGTGTTGCTTTACTACACTGTGAATAAAATCCATCCTTTCTGGATATTGACCTTGATAGGAGTCAGTTCACATGGTCCATGAAAAATAGTTGTTCCAAGACTGTGATTTTGCTGTAAATCAAAACATAGAAATTCGGAAACTTTGTTTGCTTTTTTTTTGCCTGGAACAGTGTTTTCCAGATAGTTTGGTTTCCAAGTTAGGTTAGGAGGACTTGAGACTTCTGTGCCATATGTAATTCATGTGGCACTGATGAATGAAAAAGATTTGCATTTGAATGAATCTGCTTTTATGGTGAGGCTGTTGCAGACCCACGGTATGGTTTGAATTGCAAAAGTTCAGTAGTTCTATTACTGGAAGTAGAACTGGACCTCAGATACATCAGAAGGCTCTGATCCTCTTAAAATTAATTTATTTTCTAACACTGAAATTTGATAAGGAGATATTTCTTTAAAGCTAGAGATATATAAGATTTAAATGTATAGATTCTGACACGCTTCAAAGATAGAATATGTTTAATTATTTGATTAGAGAAATTTGTCATTAAGAAACTGGTTAAAAATGGCTCTTGCCAACAGGACTGGAAGATGTCCTTGTTATTCCTGAACTTTTCTAGCACCTTGCTACTAAGACAGGTCTACCTTAATAAGGTATCTGACTCCATATAAAATATATGGCTTGATGAGTTGCCTAACAGAAAGGCCAACTTGCTGAGTACAGGTGGGAAATGGCTGCAGAGTGAGCAGTCTTGCACATCTTGCCTCTCTCTAGATGTAAAGAGATTTCAAGTCTCCTTTGGTCTGAAATCCACCACTCTGAGCTGTGACTCTTGAAGGTGGATATGAGAGTTTTTTATTTACATAAACAAGAGTGATACCAGCCTCCTTGGTCCATCAGTAATTCTGCCTGCCTGTCTTCTAGGCAATGCCTAGTATATGACACTTAAGAGGTGAGAAATGTAACATGAAGTCTCTCCTGGTGTGACAGGATTCAAACTCATACTTTTGATGCACTCATCACGAGAGTACCTTTGAAGACTGTTCTGTTGGAGCAGTTTCTTCCTGCATAGAATAATTAGAAAGAGCAGGAGCAACCACTAACATGAATTTGTAACATCAAGCTGAGACCACTCAACTTATGGAGAAAAAACCCTACATCCATTTCATGTTATGCAGAGAATAAAGTTCACATATCCATTGAAGCAGAGGTCAGTACCTGAATGTAGTTCTTTCTAGTCAAGAGTCCTTACATCTGGCATAAAGTCGTACTGATTCATGCTTGCTCTTTTCCTTCAGTGCAACACATTTATTTATGATAGTTAATATTATAGTTATATAACTATACTATACAAAAAGTTATATACTAATATTACAGGTATGTTATTATTACTTCATGCATTTTCTCAATGAGAGAAATTGACACTGTCCCTCAAGAGTGTGGGAAATAATTTTTGGTAAATCTTCGGTATTTTGGATTGAAAGGAATGAGTTTCCTAAAATATGTGGCATTTTATGCAAGACATAATCTACTAGACTTACTTTAGATGAGGGCCTCCTAATAAGATAAATGGAGAAAAGTTTAATTTGCAGAGTTGAATAGAATTTAAGTGGAAGACACCCAACCTTGTCAAAATGAAGGCACTCTTGGGCAATTAAAAATTTCACTGCTGAAGACTTAAGTGCCAAGAGATTTTAAGGGCCTTCAGAGTAGAGCAACGACAAACCTGTTGGTTTTTATGTTTTCAGTTCTTTATCTGTGCACCTAAATTGTGAAGTTGATATCACACACAACTAAATTGTTCTGTGGATTTAATTCTATCTGATCTCCAAAGTATTAATTGACTTGTAAGAGCTGTCTTGGTGAACCAGACTCATGACCTTAATAAACTTCAAACAGCAACCTGATAAAGCTCACAGATAGGAGTTTTCACAGACTCTTCACACTCTTCTCAGAAACTAGTTTTGATATCTTTAAATGGGAAGAAGTATGGAATTACCAGATGACTGCTCTAATGTTAAGTCCTCTCCAGCTATTATAAATAAGACCCCCTCAATAAATGTAGCTATACCTGTCAAAATATTTCTAGAGAAAAAAGGCTGTTGTCACTCAAGACCATGATGGGAACCCTCCAAGTTACTCCTCATATTCTCTAGTGTTTCTATTCTACTCCTGTCTATCCCTTGTTTCTTTTTCTAGCCATGTTTCTTTACCTGTCATATACTTCCATGATTTCAGAAAAGATTAGAATATATGGGATAATTACTTTTTCATTGTATTAGGTATAACATTTTTTAAAATTATGCTTTCTAGCAGTCACAATATTCAAGCATACTAGCTATTCTGTTTACAGTATGAACCTCATATGCTGAGTGATTTTTCTGTTAGCAGGTGATTATTTCTCAGTTATTTTTATCTCTACTTACTAGTTCCTTAAAACAAAGAAGATAACCTACTCAGTGGCTAAAACAAAATCAAAGGTCATGAAACTTAGAGGTCTTTTAATATTCTCAGAATATTTTAAAACAAGTATAATTTGAAAAATTTACAAATGTCTATTTAACTAAACTATAACTTCTAGGTAATGTTAGATCTGAACAGATGTGCATACTATTTGGAAAAAACTATGCAAATATTTCAAAGCACAATCACCATAAGTTGAATTTGGCAGCGTAGAACAGATGTGTCCACCTGTTAAGAGACTAGGCTATCAGCACTGGGGATGCAAGATGTGACTGAAGCCCATAACGGGAGCTATTTAGGAATGCGTCCAGGTTAGCAGGAGGTAGCAGAGATTCTGATTACTGTATCATTCCACTTTTCCCCAAAGCGAGCAATGAGTTGAATTAGGCAAACAGAATAGTACACCCAGGACCACTGAAGTGGGGATGAATGTCCTACAGTACGTGAAAACAGTGCAGAAATTATACCTGTTTTTCAATAATGATGAAAGAAAGAGAGAGCAGGAGGTTCCACAGGGGCTGCAGAATACAGTGGACTCCAACAATCTTTATTTATTCTGTTTAAATTTGACATCCTGAAAAGCAAGCAAAATTATTGATTCAACTACCATAGCAATGTTAGTAACTGATTAATTTTTCTTTGAGCCACTTCAATAAGCTGTGAGAATAATCATCCAAAAGCATACCCAATGCACAGCATATCACATTCATTTTAATGTGAATTTTGTTCAGCCAGGATTGGAAATTACTTCTGCTTCCACATATTTCTTAATAAAGAACAGAAACATACCATGGAAGAGATACAGATCAAAGTCAGATTTTAGGCAGTAAAATGCAAAGAGAATGTGACATGCATTGTGGTGGGTTTGTATTTTCTTGAGAAAAGAATGGTTTCCTTTTTTTTTTCCCCCCCAAAAAATAGCTCAGTAAAATGGATTCTTACTACTTATGTTTTGCCAGCTCATATCTTCTGAGTACTCCTGACTACTTTGTACCTTTAGTACTGTCTTACACTGTAGATCAATAAATCTGCAGAAAAATTAATCTACAGATTTGTTCAACTTTTGGGTTTTCAAATGAAGATCTAATTCAGTGTCATTGTTGATGATGAGGTGTGAAGCAAAAAAGACATGGGTTGATTTTCAAATGCGGGTTAGGGATATAAGGAAGACTGTAAATTCGAGAAATCCTCTAAGATCATGTTTCTTCAACTGGAGCTAGAAAAATAAAGTGTTTTTCTATGTAGATCTTTTCACATGGACTTCTTTGGTCAGTTTTCAATATATTATTTAGCATGAGATTATACTTTTGTACTTCTGGTTTTGATAGCTGATAAATAATATGTTATCAGAGGCCAGTCTTTAACTTGCACAATTCTGTCAGCATCACAGTATATCCATCAGTTGGAATCAGTTGGCTTGAGCTCTCTTTTTATCTTCTAATTCATGCAGAATTTCCTCAGATTTCTAGAACTTTTGTAGTAAAATGAAGTCAGGAAAAAATTTGATAATTCTTGCATTAAAATTGTTGATTCAGTTTGTCCCATTGTGGCCACTTTTTAGCATGGTGTGCTCAGATAAACTACATAGCTTCTCAGGAGGGATATGCACATATGGGCAATTATCAATCCAATTTTCTGAAGGTTGTTATAATCAAGAGTGATCTGATAAAGAAAAATTGCTTTTAATCTCAAACTTTTATATAATTATTGCATGGTCCTTGAATTTAAGGAATAATCCATTTTCCTGGCAAGATAAAGTAAGACAGTATGCAACTAATATTGACAGTATATTTCCTAACCTTCATAATAATTTAAATTTAGATTTATGAGCATTGTTTCATCATTGGGATGTAACGGTTAAGTAGCAAGAGACTGCTACTTTGATTGGCATGACAATATGAAATTGTACTGAAATACATTTTCTAATTGGAAAATACCATCCAGATTAAAAATTTTGTTTCATATCACAATTAATTTTTACATTGCCAATGGTAGACATGCTATAGTAGATAATTTTAAGAATGTTATTAAAGGTTCACACTGTTTTTCTGATAGTAATTGCAAACTGAAAAAAAAAAAAATTTCCAAGATATTTGTATCTCTTCAGAAGAAAATTTCAGTTGTAACGATCTGGACTGAGTGGTTCTGTTCATTTGCAGCTAACATTCAGGTTGGAGAAGCACAAGACTACCAAATTCATTTTCATGTTAACCAGAATGAAACCGAAACCAAATCCCAGAGTAAAAACCAATGAATTAGAATTTTTAGTTTCAGAACACAGTGTAAATGAGTGGGTAATATAAAGAGATAGAACAGGGAAAAAAAAAATGTTTTTCTCTGCCCATAGGTTTTGGCTATAGTCATTTCAATCAGAACAGTTGAAAGGCTTTTGAGTCAGAACAATAAACACACTGCAGGACTGTGGCCACCAAATGATGCCTTTCTGCTGTTGACAAGTACATAAACAAGCTGCTTTTAGTAATGTTTCATCTATTGTTAGAATGAATAAAGTTGTAGTTGTAAACACAGCCGAAAGACAGAATGGGTTTTAAATACTTTTGTTCCTGCTGAGCCATTACCAACACCTGCAGTTAAAATAATTATTTCAAATGTTTTTCTTTTTAAAAGAAGGAGTAGTTAGCAGTAGACCTGTCTTGTTATGGTAAATTAACATCTGCAGTTAATATGATTCCCCTTGGTTGTAAACATCCTGAATTAAAGCTTGTTATCTCCTTTAGAAGGTATGTTTTATGATTCCACCTGTTCTGTAGAGAGATAATTAAACATTTCACTGAAGTACAGGTTGGATGACTATGATCTTATTTTAGCCACCACAGAAATTATGGAATACTTTTACAGCAAATATTGTGAGTATTTAATTAAAGCCTGTCCTGAAGTGAAGCAAGCATAACCAATGAAGATAGTAAAAAAGGATTAGAGGTTCTGAGATTGAAAAGAAGACAAGAGCTGAATATAAGGTTGGGCTACCTGTTTTTTTTTTTTTTTAAAGAAAATCTTAATCTTAAAAAAATAACATTAATACACATTAGATTCTAGGATAAATATGAAAAACAGGAATAGATGTGGAATAAGCAGGATAGCTCTGTGCCTTATTTTGACCTAGGATTTGTACTGTAATTAATAATGGCTAAAAAGGATTAATGTTTTTTCTACATGTAAATTCTCTAAAAATGTTAGGAGTTGAATAATTTATTTTAGAATGTTATAACTTCAGGATGTTTCTACATCCTGTCTTTGACCATGCACTGTAACTTGACCAGATCAGAGTTGATCAAGCTCTCAGTCCATATATTTTCCCACCCTCTGTTGGAATTCAGCTCTATCACAGTAAGCTCTCAGAATAAACTCTTTTAGTTTATATATCAGAATAAGCTCTATCAGTTTAACATCTGGTGCGAAATTACTCGAAACCCGTGGTGGCTCTGAGGCTAGAGTGATTTATATCAGATGAAGAAGCTGTTCTGTGTTGTAAATTGTCTCCTAGGTTTCATGACTGCTTTGTAGGTTTCATCATACGAAACCATCAGCACTAATATTGTTCTAAGACTATGTTCCACTGTATCCTGCTACTCATTCCTGTTCCCATAGTGTGAAATATCATGTCTTTCTTTGTGACTGTATGGATCTTTGTTGGTCCGGGTGTGAACAAAACAACTGATCTGATGTAAAAACAGCAGACAAACATGAGTAAGAATATCTTCAGTGGCACTGCTTCTGAAGCCTTGTATCATTTGTACCTGTTTATCCTGCTTTTGTGAAACATTCAAACCACATTTACTTTGTGGAATAAATAATATTTTTAGAATCAATTTCCCCTTTAAATATTTGAATTTATCTCTGGATATCTAAGTCCGTTAATATTCTCACAATTAGGCTTTTTTATTTATTTTCTGCAGATACTCCAGTGGTTAAGAGCCCACCACAAAGTAAAAAGTAGTCACCTAAAAAATTCAGGGACTATTGGCACAGAAAGATCTTTTCCTCTAATGAAATGCCTAAAAATTCTCTGTTTTGGAAGGAAGAATATGCAAGAATTGCTTTAGTTAAATTAATATCTATGTGTTTTTCTCCTCTGTGATCTTATTTAGAAAAAGCCTCCAGCAGAGCATAGGCAACATTAAAAGAAATGAAACAGAGAAGCACATTTGTAAGTATTGCTGTCTCCCTATTTTTTTCTGACAGGGGTGGTTCTGGTAATAGAGGGAGTTTGGAAGGGGTATCTGGGCAAGTTTCTTTTCAAAGCATGGAGCATTTCACTGATCTCCTTAGCATCATTCATTTCCTGACCACTGCATTCTGAGCTGCCATCCTCTCTTATTTAATCCTTCTTCCTATTCTTACATCCATTTAACTGGATTGTTCAAGCTAGTCTCACCTTTGTAGGAGTTCTTTAGTTTTCTTTAAGACCAGAGTAGTACTGTACACTTGCTCCCAGAGAATGCTTGTGAGTGATGCCACACAAATCCCTTCCTCAGAGATTGAGGGCATCACCCCTATTATAAACCAGCCACTGTTGGGGACCAAGGTTAGCTTCTCTCACCTGTGGCTGTGTCTCTCACATCACAGTGTGAATACAGCATTGTCAAGACTTGGGGCAGATCTCTGCCTTTCATGTCTAATTTTGCTCTTTCTTTTTTCCTTCTCAGTGAATTCTAACCTGTGGTTCTTTGAATGCCAGGTGCTGGCAGAGCCAGGTGCTGGCTACAGCCACTCAAGCTCTTCCAGTGTCGACGATGGGAAGGGTCAATATTTTCTTTTAAAGGAAAAAGCACAGTGATGACAATAATTAGGTAGACTGGATTTCAGGGTTAAAGGAAAACAATTCCTAAACCACAGCTCTAATTTAAGGGCTGAGGCTGGCATTATTTTTCTCAGTTCATTTAAAACCTGACTGGAGAATCATGAAGGAAGTTATTAAAAGGAAGTAGTTAAAAGTTCAAGCCACTAGGATTTATGTTCCCTCTACTGTGAAATAAAGCATTTTTTTCTGATTTTAAGAACTGTTTCAGCCAATTGTCAGCCTGAGAAAGTACTGGTTTTTGAAGGGCATTTCTGATGCCTTATATCAAAGGCGACAGACATCGAATGCTTTCTCCAGCTTGTGTAATAGAGCTGTACTCTATTTAACTCACCTGTGATTTAACTGATGTGTGAAGGAACCTATTTCCCCCATAAGCACTTACTAAAAAAAAAAAAAAGAAAAAAGAAAGAAGAGCATGTTATATTAAAACATGTACTCTGTTACTTGTGACTCACTTGGAAAGGACTGGATTTTTTGCGGAAAGTCAGTTTAGAATAAAAATACATACCAAACTTACAGTATTTTAAAAAACCCATTAAATTTGTCATGAATAGCCAATATTTTTCATCAGTTGAGTCTTTATTTGTGGATTACTTTGAGGTATATCCTAAGATTATAAAAGTTGGTGTAGTTTTGTTGGTTTTGCAATGAGTAAAAACACATTCCATATTTATATTAACACATCTGAACACAGTGTGCCCAAACTAGGCCCTGAAATTTCAGAATAAGGGCAGAATGAGATGGAAACCAACCAAATAATTTATGGGGATGCATGTGCCTTGATTTACTGAGATCTTTTTAAAAGGAAATAGTCTTGTTTAATTTGAATTTAAACTTGTTAATGATCTTCCAGAAATCTCAGTTGAGGAAATGGAGAGAATTGATTGCTTCCAAAACAGCTGAGCAAAACTCAAGGATTCCGATAATACTGAGTGATTTGAAAATGCTACCAATTCTTCTTAGATATAGTAAGATTTTTTTATCAGTGTTATCAAGGAAGTGATCACTGTGAAAGATTTACCTTGAACTTTTTGTGCTGTTACAAAACAATGACATCTGTTTAACGTCAAGTACAGAAACTTGTTTTACTGCTTCATGAACACTACAAAATCTTTTCTGAAGCCTTGGCAAACAGACAGAAAAATGTGATTATACATAATCCAACTGTATCTTAATCTGCAGCAGACTCAACTTTTATAGCATCGTTTTCATGAGATATTATTAGCAGCTTCAGAACTGTTTAATTAGAATGTTGGCATGATCCTTAGATCAAAAAAAGGTTTTTGAACACAAAAATGATGTTTATTTTATTTTTTAATAAACAAACTGAAATCAGGGCTTTGGATAAAGTGTTAGAATGTCTTTAATATTATATATATTAAGTATATTTTTATGAAGAATAGCTGCATGTAAGTTTTTCCTTAAGATATACCTTTGTTATGAATACACATGTGTGTGACTGGTATGCGTGTGTTTGTGTATGACTGAGAGCAGTTGAATCAGAGGCTACTTTCTAAAATCCATCCTTTTTAATGAGAATGTAAAGTGTGTTTACTTGTGGATAATTCTCAAGGTGTTTTTAAAATGTGATTCAAGGTTGGGAATATATGTGGTAAGATTTTACTGATATTTTACAAACCAGACAATTCTGCTAAACATGTCCAGACTATCTCAACAATCGAGCAGTGGCAGTTGTGTATTATTCTGTCATTTTTTACTAAAAGTACCCTAATTGTTCCACTCATTAGTCTAAATTTTAAAGAGAAGTGAAAAGTCCCTGTTCTGACCAGCTAAAATTCATTCTTTATTTAGCACTGTATTAAAAAGGCTAAGTGTTTTTGTGCTATCAGGAAATCAATTAATTTTTCATGGTTCTGTACCTTATAGTACTTGTATAGACACGTATATGTATATATATGTTATATAGACAAGTACTAGTACTTGTCTAGTGTAATGTATGCTGTCCTGGCTGATAGCCCCAGCCTCTACCACTACTTTTATTATTACAGTTTCTTATAGACCCATATACATTCCATCACTTGCCCTTAATGAACCTGTTGCATGTAGAGATTTCTGCACAAAGGCTCAATATGGCAATATGTGGCTGCTGTACTTAACTTAGCATCTGCCTTGAACTTACCGATCTGCAGTCTTTTGGCTCATCCTGCACAGTTTCGTGTAAACTTCGTAGATGTCAAGAACAGCCTGTAGGAAAAGTTTTGTACCCTGTTTTGTAATGCCTTTTTCTGGTTGCAAATATTGAAGTAAAGACAGGAAACACCATGAATTTTAATTTCCTTCTGGTTCTAGTTCGTTTCTGTTCAGACATATGGAGGAGGTTATTGAATTTCTGATTCTGCAAGTTTCTCTTGTCATCACTTGAAAATGTTGTTAGTAATGGAAAAGCCCTGTTAGTTGCAGGACATTCTGCCCAGATCTTTACCTAAGCAGGATTTAATTGATTGCATGCACTTCCCAAATATTCTTGCAAGCTCACTTCATAAATTTTTAGAGCAGTGAGATTCTGCTAGTTCCCAGGAGACAGTGCTTCACAGTAGAGCATTTGCAGAGCTGATTTTTTTTTTTTTTTCCTGGTCTATTCCATGGCTCATTCACTTTGTATATTGTGTCTGCACCAGCCCTGAGGGTTTAACCTGTCTAAATTTAAGCTGAAAGTCAAAATCCTGAATCCGTTTTTGTCTACAGGGTAGAAAACTACTGTTTTCTCAGGGAAACAGAAATGGGTAAAACTCTTCTACCTTTTAATCTCAAGACTCCAGGAAGCATATAGGGAGCCCATACTGTGAGAAGCATTCTGTAGCTGGTATTTCAGGATCCCAGATCAAAATGGGATTTTCCTTGGAGAAGCAAAATTGGCCAAGGACTAGTCAGGGGTTTTGCCTTCTGTCTAGTATTGGCCAGTGGAAAGAAGACCTCTGAAAAATCTATCAGATAAGTTCTTTGCAACTCATGGGCAATATTCACTTCAACAGTGAATATAGTCATTCCCAGCAGTTTAGGAAGGTGAAGGATTATCTCTCACAGTTATGAGAACAGATGAATGAGCTTGGACCATGGTGAAGAACTAGCCTACAGTTGAAAAAAATTAGCATAAACTGGGGTTTTGTTGGTCTAGATATCCAGTTTGGACATTCAGATATACAGGATGCACAAAATGCTCTTATACTCTTGTAACAAATCCACTTCCTGCAGAAAAAATTTTAAATGGGTAATGAGTATCCTTGAAGTCCAGTAAATACAGAACTGACATCCCTCCTATCAGAGCATTAGCTCTGTATTAAGTGAACAGCACAGGCATTTGCAGGCCTGCGGCTGTCAGACTTGCTTTGTCTGGTCTGTTTTGGCTTGACTGGAGTTTTGGTTTAGCTTGCTTAGTTGTAACAATAATTGTTATAAAAATAATTGTTATAATTTAATAACCAGATGGCTGTCATCTAGTTTGTTTCAGTTCTATTTACCTTTGTATAACTGTGTGGAATAATTCCTATCATTAATAATTTTGGTGCTAGTAGGCATAACAAGTAATTGTGCTCTGTGAGAGTGAGTTGTTTCTACAGTATAATGATGATGAAGTATAGAGGACTACAGACTTGGGTTGACAGCAGAGACCTTGTAGGTGTGGACATAGGCTGATAAACAGAGGCTCCATGAATATCCACCAGTGGTCAGTTACTAAAAGAAACACAAACTTAGCTGTAAAAAGCTATTTTTAGTGTAACAAAAAAGGATGAATAATAATTATCTGACACGTACAATGCATCAATAAAGCAAAGTTAGGTGTAACATGAAGTTATAGACAAGTGGAAAAAGAACAAAGTCTAAAATACATTAAAACCCCTTAGAAATATATGCTAAAGTGGACACAAGAGTGAGGAAGAAGGGAAAACTGTCAATCTTGTGCCTCTGTCATTAACATCACACTCCTCCTGCTGAAGACCTCAGGGTTTTGCTGGATTTTAAAACCCTTTCCCACCTGAACAAATCTGTTGACCTTAAGACCAAAGGAGCAGTGGAAGGGTGGGATAGCACCAGAAAAAAGACGTACATAATGGGAGATTTTGTGGGATAACAACTTTTAACTGTAGTACCATTAATCAGTTTGTTTTGTGTTTAAAGTGTGCTTCTATCTCTATAACTGGACTAATAGTAATAGTTTCTTGTTGCATTTTGGTTATGCTTTAAGAATTTTTTTATTAGTCTAACGGTAAATTCTTCACTTGATTGTTTATCCATAACAGGATGTTGAGTTTAACAAGACTTAAGAAAGTTAAATTCTTTTGCACCTAGAGAGATACAATATACTAATGCAAAGCACTTTTACCATAGGCTTGGTCCCAACAAAATAAATTATTTTATCCTTTTACTGAGGAGGTGTGATGACTGTGTATCAACACCATCCTGTTAGGTTTCTTTCTACTGAGTTTCCTGGACTCGTACTTATGAACTTGATTTCTAAATTTAATTAATGCTAATACACTCTTTAATAGATATATTTAAATTCTTTGGCTTTTGTTAGTAACGTGGTGAGCAAATGTAGAGAAATCTAGAAATCTTGTTAAATTGATTTATCTCTAGAAGTTTTCTCTGTTATCTTGCCAACTTTTGTGAATAGTAACTGGTTATCTCTTGCTGTTAAAACAGCAGTCACTTTTTTATTTATGTTCCTGCCTCTTCCAAACAGCAATTAATAAAGCTTAGCTAAAACCTGCATCAACCAATCCTAAGGTCACTAGCATGGATAAACAAACTGTAAAAAGGCATCTGTCTTTCTGCATATATCTGGGTAAATATGTGCAGAAAGACAAAACGAGGGGGTTATCAAGCTGCCAAGGTTTTAAAGTTGTTACATTTTATTAATTTGAGGGGAGGAAATGTAAGTTTTTTGTGATACCACACGATGTGGCGTCCCCAGGTTTCATGAGCATTTGAGAGTATTATGAAAAGAAACCCCATGAATTTTAGGTGTGGAGAACATCTGCATTTTATATTTGCAGAAATCTGTGGCCTATCTATTCCATATCGAAATCCCTGTGTCATGGTTAGAGTCAACATACATATTCACACTCCAGCACTAAACCTAGGTAGAAAAATATTTCCATAAAATTATGCAAGTAATAGCTAGAGATCTGCATAGGAAATGGAAAAATATCTAGGAAAATAAAAATATGTTTTCAGGTTTTAATAAATGAAATAATTCAGTTTTGATAATGGTTTTAGAAAATATTGAACAGAGAAATAAGGAAAAATGTTTCTTTTGAAAATGAACAAGAAAAGGTTTTTTAAACAGAGTCAAAACTTTCTTTCAGGAAATTTAGGGAAAAAAAGGTTGTTTTCAGTGTCTTGACAAGTGGAAAATCTGCAGTTTGTTATGTTAGTGGTGAATCATGTTTACCATTGAAATAAAAAGGCTCACTTCTAGCTTGAATTTATCTGATCTTATCTTTCTGTCATGAGACATTTGTGTCTATATACTACACTAAAAACCTTTTTTTTTTTTTTAACTAAGAAGGACTCTTAAGCATCTGTTTGGTAAAAGAACAAACTGACTTTTGCTGTAAAGTTTGCAAAGCTCTCACATATACTTTCCAGTCTCTTCTGAATTCTTCCCAGCTTTTCAATATTTTTAAAATCATGACAGACAGGATACAATATTCCAATATCTATCTCACCAGCTCCATGCATGGGAGTAAAGTCTCATCTATTTGGCTACTAACTATTCTCTTATTTATTTACCAGCGGCTTGTGTTAAGCCCTAGTTTGCAACATCATAATTTGAGGTCACACTTAACTATTCACCACAGACTCCAAATCGTGGAACTGCTTCATCAGGATAGAGTCCTTCCATTCCTACCTCTACAGGTACAACATCAGTATTTTGTGAGGAGGCTTTTGACCTTGACATGGCCTTTAGTGTATAATTACATCTATCGTGTATCTGAATAGTTTTCTATTTCAGTCAGTTTTCACATGCAGTTCATTTATGAAGTACATTTTTTTTGTCTTAAGTCATATTAATTGATGTCTTATTCCAGGATTGTATCAGTGTAATGTCAGGCAATTAGGAAATACCCGGCAGAGGAAATGTCCTTTGTGACCTTGGCTAGCTAATTAGTCATTATTCTTCAATTGTTTATAAGGTTTGGTGGGATAGTTTTGGGCGTTGGCATACTCCAAAATTTCATTTTACTCTACATCTTACTGGAGCAGCATAATTTTGTTATTTTATGTTTTAGAACTATCCTATGTTTGTTCATTTTCTGACTTTCTGTAGACTGATCTTCTAAAAATATGCAGCTAATCTAAATTTTTCATGTTGTGAGTAGTTCCTTTAATATGCTTGCATTCTGCTGACTTTACACAGTGACAGATTTGGCTAAACAAGTGCATAACTGAGGAGGCAGAGAGGAGAATTTTCTTAAGCATTCCAATGTCTTAATTTTATTTACTTTTTCTGCTAACAGTGGATTTATAAAAGGAGGTTGGTATCTCATGAATTTAAGAGCCTTCATTAATTTTACTGTTCTTGTACAGAAACAATGTAATAACTCAGCAGAGCTGAGAGACTGAAAGAGATTATAGTTCTGAACCTATTGCATGTGCAATTAAGCTTCTTGAATTACTTAGTTTTCAGTTCTGTTAAGACTTCAAGGATTATGACAAACATGCCTGAAGCATGATGACTGGCCTATCATTGCGATTTACAAAGAACCTCATTAAATGTAGGTTTGCAGAATAAAAAAATTTTCTTCACAGTCCAGTATTACTTTCAAATGACTTATCAGCTATTCATGGTGCCTACAATAGAAGTGAAAAAAGTTGTCTATAAATATCACAATGGAGGTTCTGTAAACTGTATAAGGGCAATATTTTGCAGCTATACTGACAAAACATCTGTTTAGGTAATATCCATGAATGAACATTTGTTTTCTAGTGATCTGGATATAAGTGATGAAGAACCATGACCAGCATGAGTTCCAACTTGGGGTCCTACCCCCTAGGTGAGTCTCATAATATCCATATTACAGTGTCTGAATCACACTCTTTTTCTGGTCAAAAAATGTTTAAGCAGTTACATTGACCAACTTTATATGGAGAACATTTAACTAAAATCACCTTGTCAGAATCACTTTCTCTAAATCAGACAGAGAAGAGATTTTAAATCAGGTCTCAAACATAATGTGTAGGTTTTATAGTACATCCTAAGTTAAGAGAATTGAGATACTGCTTTTCATCTCAGGTTTTATGAACATATAGTTCTTTATTTACATTTAACATTGAAACAAAGTAAACATTTTTAATTGGAAAATGATAAACAGGTGTCTAATCTGCCTAAATCATTAATTAATTGATTTTTACCTGGCTGTCAAATTAAAAAAATCAGTTCTCTGCACAGTATGGTTCTAAACGATGTCCTGTGTGTTCATGCACAGTCTATATCATCCATGGCTACTTGTGTAAGGAGGATAGTAGTAATTGGCCACTTCATCATTCAGTAAGCTGAGGAAGTTGCCATAACAAGTCTATGAGTGTTGATTTGAACACTGGTTCAAAAACCTCAAAGAACAAACATCATTGACTTACAATATGTCTCACTGATGATGTGATTTTATTGTAAATTACTGGCTTCACTGATTAGAAGTTGATGTGGGTTTATAAATTGGATTAATATATTTCACAATTTATGATAAAATTAC
Organism: Strix aluco; assembly: GCF_031877795.1. Lineage (NCBI taxonomy): Eukaryota > Metazoa > Chordata > Aves > Strigiformes > Strigidae > Strix > Strix aluco. The sequence goes on along the minus strand of NC_133934.1, from coordinate 100,469,353 downwards.
TAATCTAATTAGTTCCTTATATTTCTGTCCTTTAGTAAGGATGTTAAAGCTACACTTATTAATGTTTCAGGATTCTTGTTAAAATAAAATTCATGAGGTCTTCGTAATGAATGGAAGACCTTTTCAAATTTTAAATATCAAATTTTAAATATCAGTATCCTGCTTAAGAGTTCAAAAGAGATAGGAAGACACCAGCTGTTGCAGGAAAACACTGCTCGGTTCATGCAGTTTAAATCAAATTGTGATCAAAGGGGTTTAATGATTTATCAATAACATGTAATTAAGCAGCAACCAGTGAGGTATATATTTAGGTTCAATATCAACAATACAGCAGACAAATGAAAATACGAGGTACTAGCAAGCTATTAATAAACATTACAAATTTCTAAGCAACCTTGTAAACTAACACTAAAAAGTTCTAACCACCCCCTGCCTCCCTTCATCATCAGTGGGTTGGGCTACTGGCACCCCCACCCTTCAGAGTGGGTGCCTTCCCAGGCTTGCACACCCCAGCTCTTGGAGAGGTGGATGCTCCTGTTCTCTGTTCCCCCCCACTGGCACACTTGGGCGTGGGTCCCTGTGTGCTGCCCCCCCTCTGCCACTCCCCTAGCTGGGTGCCGGCTGCTGCCAGTGTCCCACAGGGAGGCTGCTCGACCTGGCTCTGCGGGGTGACTATGGGCAGTGCTGCATCACTCCTCCAGTTTCTGCTCCCAGGTCTCTTCCCACTGTTACAAATTTTCATACTTCATGCTTTTTTTGAAGCTAACTCCTTTTTTCAGAAGTCTCCTTGAAGTTCCCCAGTTACAGTTTAATCCAGCTGATGGTTCTTTAACTTGATCAGTATTAGAGAAATGACCTCTCAGACAGTTTGGGGTGCTCCATTTGTGTACTCTGCTCACAGTCACGTTTCTACCCTAACAGCTGGTCTTATCCAGGCTGTACAAGCTAAGTTTGGGCTGTGCAAGCTCTCCATGATCAACTAATGTATAAAATTGAGACAAAATACTTGTGTGTGTAGAACAAGGATGAACTGTCACCATTGGAGCAATGTGGCAGAATCAATTTATCTGTTTTAGTGAGCATTAACTGAGAGGCCATCAAGTATGAAAGCAGCGATGTGCAAATTAAAAAAGATTATTACCTGCAAAAGAATGGTCAGGGTCAAGAAAGCTCCTAAAATACCAGCTGATCAAAACAAATGTGATTTGACAGAGTCTTTTATCATGTACTTGAAGTGATTATGGTTCCTATTGATTGTAATGAAAGAAAAATGAAAGATTTACTGTATTATTTGTATGAGAAATTAGCTTGAACTTATGAAATGGAAACAAGCTTCATCATTGCATAAACAGTGAGTAACCACTCTATTCTGTCATCTTTGTTACTTTTCATTCCCAGTCTTTAATATTTTCAAACAATTGTTCTAATACAAAATTGTTTTTTTTAAAGCAGTCAAGATTTTTGTGTAGATCTTTTTTTTTGTCAGGGAAATATCTTGTTAATGAAGTATGAGACAATAAGAAAAGATCATAGGAGAGCTCCAAAGGAAAACATAAGGAAGACAGGTTCATGGCCAGTAACCTCCACCCCACCACTTGGCACCATGTGTGCTCTGCACTGCTATTGGCTTCCATGTTACATCCACGTAGCCCTTGTGAAAACTGCGACTGCCTGTCTGTCCGCATACACATCTCAGGAAATTAAGTATTAATAGCAGAGATGAACCTGGTGCTGTTGCTTTCTATATGCAGCGACAGGGATTGTTTATTGTATTGTTGTTTATAAGAATTAAAAGCAGTATTACAAATGAATAAAAATAAGAGGTCCTTTCAACAGCTATGGAGGTATACTTCTGGAAACAAGGCTTTACATGAAAAATTGAGATACTGATTTAATAACTACTGTAATGTGTTGAAAAGCAGAGGAATTTGGGAAAAGAGAAAACATGAAAAACTAGATATAACTATAATAATAATTTTAAGAATTAGAAAATGGTAGGAGTATGCTTTTCTTAACCCACAAAACTTTTTTTTTTGAAAAGAGAAAAACTCCTTTCCTACTTTTAAAGGAACAATTATTATTTCTTACTTGTAAAAGGTTAGTTGATTCAAATCATCTGCTGATGTAATTAAGTCAGAACAGCACAGCCAAATGTTTGAAATTTTGTTTTAGCTTTAAGGGAACGATTTCATCATTCCTGAAACGGAGAAAGTTGCTATTTTGTTTGTTATGTAATTTTATTTATATATATACAGATATTATGCTTTCGTGTTTTTCAAATTTTATGATCAAGAAAGCTTTGCTTTGGGTAGGTCTATATTTTAAACAATGTCAATGCAATGGCTTATTCCTAAATGTGGTGGGTTGACCTTGGCTAGTAGACAAACTCCCACTCAGCTGCTTCCTCACTTCCCCCATTTGAAGTTGACTGTGAGTGGCACAGGGCAGCCCCTGACACCCTCCCACAGAGATCACCCCTGCAGCCTCCATGCTACCAAACCTTAACATTCTACACCCATTATTTTCTAAAGTAATAAGCAAATTTTTTGCCTGATTCTACACAATACCTACTGATATACAGGAAGAATATCAAACACTCAGGATGAACGTGTTGGATAAGATGTTTATGATGAATCAGTGCAAATGCAGAAAAAAGGTTACTGCCAGACAGAATTCTTTGTGCCATATTGCACACTATGTATTTTGCTTGCAGATTTTTTCTATTTTCATGCAAGTCAATAGCTGGAAAGAATTTCAAGATAACAAAAACTTCAGGCCAGGCTACTCTTTTATTGTGCCTTAATTCCAAAATTGTCAAAATCCAACAGTATCTTTTATCTCTTAAGTTCAGGCATCATTAATTATCCTTTTTATTGGTGACACTGACAAGTAAATCTCAGGCTAGACTTTAGTACCCACTTGAAAAGAGTCCTGGTTATGTTCCTACCTGTGTATTCTCTTCCCTTTTTCACACTTTACTAAATCAGGTACATTTGATTCTTCCTCTACGTTTGTGGTAATGAAATTTACAGGGTGACTCTGTACTTTTTCCATTTTAGTAGGCTGACATGTTAAAAGATGACAGAAAAGATATAGAGCAGGTACATACTAAATCATGTTTTTAGAGCAGTGAAAATGGAACATACATGAAGCTATAAACGAACTGTCTGCCCTGACTTCTAACTTTTGGAGAGAGATTTTTCAAAAGTACAAATTGACTTTCAGGCAGGATATAAGTTTCCAGTTTTCAATGTATCTCAGAAATGTTCCTTCTAAAAGATTGCTTGAGCTAGCTAAAAGTCTGCAAATAAACAGCAGGAACAAAACTATCTAGGTATCTTTCTCACTCATAACAGTGAAATAAGGACTGTGCTACTTCAACCAGTGGGAGCAACCGTATTTCAGGGAGCTAATGAAAGGCTCAGAAGAGGGGGAAGGAAAGCAAGGCCTGGGCACTGCTGTCTTCTTATATCGGATAATTACTTTGGTACTAAGCTGCAGTCTGGCTTGTCCCACTCTCATGGGCCTTAGACCCCTGTCTGCCAGGGCACAGGCTTAAAACCTATCCTGCCTCAGACTGTGACCCACGCTGTGTCCCCTCTTCCACAGAGGTGGAAATGATAGAGATGTGACAAGGTAACTGGCCACTGTCACCTCGCTGTGAAATCACAGTGAAGGTCACATGTCTGCAGTCTTCACTGTGATATAGCTGATGTCAACACTTCTCACCGCTGGTTTATCTCATTTAAAACTGCAGTGCCTGGCCTCCCTGAGGACTTGCAGCAAGGTAGTTAGAGCATGTATTATAGTATAATCTCACTTTTTTCTTTTTTTTTTTGACGGAAGAGACAAAGCTTGGAAAGTACCTATTTAAGAGAGTAGAAGACATTTGAAGTTCCCTCCTTTCTGGGAGTTTTTACTAAAGTAGAGGATCATTTATTTTGTAACCAGTGTTAAGAATCCAATGGTAAATGCTGCCAGGAAATTACTTTTCAGCTAGTGAACAAACTGTCTCTTGCAGTGAATCTGGCTCTGTAATGAGAGAGCTAGTTGCATAGCTTTCTGTTATGAAAATTTCAGACAAGAATCATCTTTTCTTCTTGCTACTTTATGCTCAACTGAAATCATAAACCAGTAAGATGCATCATAGTTATTAGCTGAGGAAAAAACTATGGTATCATTCTTTCAAATTTAGGCAAGAGACACAAATTTGAAGTCGTGAATTTGAGCAGAATTGTTTCCAAACAGTTTTTTTTGGAGTGCCCCCATGAAGCATGAACTACACTTTTGTGCTGTTCATGGAGGGATATGCTAATAGGCTAATATTCACCAGGAACCAATAATAGAAAAAAATTCAAATCATGTGAATATTTATTCATTCCTGTTGACTTACCAAACTGACAGTCATATCACATTTTATCATAACACACATGAGACAAAGTACAACATCATAAAACCCAGTTCAAAGCAATATGTCATGTACAGCAAGAAATGTAAGGAGACATTGTGTGGCTTTGAATGGGGGGTAGAAGGCACCACTATTTCCAAATCTTCGTCTGTAAGAAATGCCTTACTCCCAACATTTGAATCATATTGAAAGTTGTATGACTTTCTGCTACTATATTTTACCTTTTTACTTTTCCTGTGTTTCACCATATTAAGTTGTATTAACTTTATGATATAATAGTTTAGTCCAAATTTACAAATCTTTAGCCAGCGCAGTAAGTGACACCTTTCACATTAGTATAGCTTAATGCCACAAAAATGTGCTTTGCTAGAGGGATATTTTCAAAGGATAGGTAAATGTTAGGTAACTAGTTTACTCTGATTCCAAGGGCCTCATTGCATTTATACTTTGGTATTTTTTTTTTTTTTAAATATTGGTTATATCCCCAAATCAGAAATCTAAACTTTTTAAGCCTTTAATTTCTATTCAGAAAAGAACGTAAGCATATACTTCAAGGATGTTCTTATGTCTCATTTGCATTACTATTGATTGAGACTCTGCTTAATCTGCCAGCTGAACAAATGACCTCTTTCTGAACTTTTTTTTGTAATAATACTACAAATATGCAGGTGACCATTATGTTAGATAAATGGCACAATATGGTGTATTAAAGATAGATTCCTATCACTTATGGTAGATTGAGGCCATATAGATCCTCAGGATTAGCACTAATATACATGGTTCCACAGAATTACAGTCAGAGTTTATGAGGATTAGTTTTTTATCAAGGATGTGCCTTTCCCCCTTCCAGGTACCACAGTATGTCCTATGAAAGTAGGTACCTCTTTTGAAGGGTACCTTTGGACTGCATTTGATCTCATAATTCTAGGCTAAAGGAAATTTTTCATTTTTAAAAAAGATAATGGTTGAGAAAACAGATCTTGCAAATCTTTACTTTTCAATAATTTCTAGGTATTGTTTCAGCATAAATATTCCATGTACTATTATTTCAATTGACTTAAATAAAAGGTGAAATCTGGCAGATGACAGCTAGTTTTAATGTTTAAATATTTGTTTAAAATGTGGACTTGCTGTTCAGTTCTGTGATGCTCTTATGCTGGCTGCATATCCTGGGAGTGTTCCTCTCATTGTTTCACTCTGTGATGTGAAACAACCACTCCCCATAACTTCAAAAGCCGCATGAAAACTGTATCCCTCTGTTGCTAGTGATGCATCTTTTCTCCAAAACGGCTGACCAGTCTTTTGTGAGTATTTGAAAATATTTTTGGTTGAAGGTTATTATTCAGTATTTCTAGGTCATAGTTTCCTATAATGAAAAGGGAGTGGAGGAGGCCTTGAGACTATTTCCAGATAAAATTGCCTTCAAGCAACATCTACCAAATGTTGAACATTTGTTCTATACGTAATTAGTAGGAGGGAGGGGGGAAAGGAAAGTGACATTTTTCTCCAAGTGTGGATTACTTACAGACATTCTGTTTCCTAATACCAGAGTCTTGTGGTAGCTCTTTTTTTTCCATTACCCCACAGCTATTCATTAGCTGATATGCCAATGTCTGTCACAGTTTCTCCTGTGGGACAATGGTGTCTTAATATTTTAGCAACAGCACAGCGATGTAATTATCTGTAAATAATTTAGCATGTATTTCATCCATGTGGAAGCTATCCAATCAGTCAAAGCAAAAAACTCCCAACATTTCCTATCAAAGTTTGAGCCTTCTGCAATATGTTTTTTGTCATCTTTGGCTTCTCAGAATCATTCATTAGGTATTTTCTTCCACAAATATTTGGAACATCAAAACCATCTTACATTGCTGGGGACAAATTCAGACATGATGTGAATGAGTATGTCCTGAGAAATTTGTGATGTTACACCTGTATACACCATAACTGAATGTTGTGGGCCTTGTTAATATATATTTCCTATATTCAGGAAGAACATATGCAACTATTAATTAAGTTTTTAAAGATAAGACTATTAATTATGCTGGTTATATCTTTTCTTCTCTCTGATCAAACAATCATTCAAAAATTAGTTTCATCAGCTTTAGTTTTTTGTTATTTCCTTCCTTATCACTTTACCATGAGAATTTCTTAAAACGAGTACAAGTAAAAGAATTAAAACATTATTCACTACATGGACATTCAGAAGGAGAAGGATTTAGTTCAGCTGACACTGACTTCCTTGGGGTTCAGAAGAGCTGGATCAGATCTGTGCTGAAAATTAGTGCTAGCTTATTCACACATTTGTTATGTCTGCCATCTGCTTGTGGTTTACCTAGCTTCTAAAATATTCTGCCTAAAAATGAGTGCGTGTGAATAATCCCAAGGAATATAAGCACATTATTCCTGTTTGGTAAAACTGGCATGCATATAGTTCTTTCTATGACCAAGGTTAGAAAAACCCTTTGAATGGAGGCCTTGTCTTCTTACATGCAAAGAGTTTACCATTCTCTGGACTATATATGTATATATGTATAAATGACATGTTTGATTCATGTTTGACAAAGTTTGACATGTGAAGTTTCCAATATGTATTGTTTTTAGCTAGAAGAGGAGCTGACTTTCGCTGTCTTGTATGGGACGACAAGTTTCACTTAAGCTTGTGAAAGACTGCATCTTTACCTGAGTATGTGTGTGTATAGGACAATTTATGCATAATCTCACTTTATACTGCAACCTCAAAGGTCTCCCTGTGATTTTTGAAGTCAGAATAATATGAAGAATAGTCTCTGCAGTTCTCAGAGTGAAAATCTGTCTGTGTGCACATGGCTATAACAAGGACACTCATTACCTAGAGCTGACAAAAGCCATGAAAATGTATGCTTAGAAGGGATATACTTGACACAATGTAAGTTCTAGTTACTTTTGCCTGGAGATAAATGATTAAAGAGATATCAGCATGCTTAAATGTATGAATTCCACTAGCATCAAATGAGGTGGGTACAATAAACATGAAAATATTCGTCCACAATCTGCATTTGTGTTTGTGCTCTGTCAAAAGTGTAAAGTATTTGAAATCAAGTTTTCTTGTTAGTAGTTAGTAATATGTGGCTGCTATTACTAATTATTGAAGGAGTTTCTTCTGCTTTGTTATTGTTGCTATGGAAAAAAAAATTATGTACTTTCAGCAGCAAATGGAAGATACATTCAACTGTCTGAAATGTATTAAGCATGACACTTTTCTGAGTGGGGTAGAAGGCCAAACCCTGAGTTTTCTTAACAGAATGTAATATTACAATGGAGCCTCACTAATTAGAACCCATCTGACTCTCAAGTGTCATCTCCTAAAGAGCTGATGGAGCAGCAACAGTAAGGAGTCACAGAGATATGAGTGTGGTGCTGCAGACCACACTGGAGACTTGAAGCCATACCTTTTGTGCAGGATATTTTTTAGACATGTTTGAAAAATATTTGTGAATAATATATGAGATTGTTTTTCCCACTGAATCATCAAAAGCATTATTAACAAACACGTATTATTCAATCCACTTTTTAGAAATTCAAATAATTTTATGTAAATACATTAATCTAAATTTTTTTCCCTTTTGGCCATGGTTTTTCCCTTAGCTAAGACAACTCCTACTAAGTTTTGTTTTACCAAAGGAAGGATTCAGTTCAATTTGTTCTTATTATACTGTTATTATGCATTCCTAATATCCACATGGGAAATCACTGTAGTGCAGTTAGTGTGCTGTAAATTCACACCTGATCTTGACTTACAGTAATGCGACTGAGGAAGAAGCCTAGTAAGTACATATTTTTTTTCACAGAGGTTTTGAATTTAAACCATGGATATTAATTCTGGTTCCTTTGTCTGCTCAAAATAGCTGGTTTTCATTAGACATATGCTTTAGTTTAACTATCAAGTTGGGTATGATTGGAATGGAAAACTGACTATGGAGTTAACTAGGCTGGTTCTATTAATTTTTTTTTTAATTATTTTATCAACTCACAATATATAGTAGCAGGTATTCTCCAATAGAAAATTAATATGTTACTGAAGTATGCAGCCTTTAAAAATATGCATCTTGACCCAATTGTTTTATGGATATATGACTTATCATGTGATGAATGTAGATTTCCTGAGAAACTTTGACTATTTATAGTTTTTATAATTCAGGCAGCATCTCCTCCTGTCTATTAAGATGTATAAAGATTATAAGGATTTGAGACTGGAGGACATATTTTCGTCATGTGTGAGTATATTAACAAGTGGAGTGGAGCCATGATAACTGATATGCCCCCAATAATCTAGTGTAATTGACAGTGGCAAGGGGTTATTAAATGATAATATGCAAATCTTGTTTCCAGAGCTCAGATTAAATAAATAACCTGTATACTCTGGAGCACACTTTGTGAGGAGTAAAGTCTTACTAATCTGTGGAATGGTGAAACTCTGCTGCTTTCAGTATTGGGTGGGGAATGAATGACTGGTGGGGCCATGACATCATAAAGCTGTTTCTGCAATCGTGTTGTCCTTTTTAAAATATATCTCCAAAGTAAAGTAATCCCCACCAATCCATTCAGTAAACTGCAGAAATAATGAAGCCTAGTTCCAATCAACAGATGTCCAATGTCCTTAACTGTCTTTCATTGCAACATATCTGTCTCTTCTCTTTCCCCTCTACTACTCTCAATGTGGGACTGGGAACATTCTAGAATAATGTGCCTATTTTTTTTTTTTTTTTATATTGTCATAGATAAGTAAAGCTGTAGAATGAAATCAAGCTACACAATTATCAAAAAGCAATGAGACAAAAATTAGGTCGTGTTATATCTATCTACCTTGCTTCAAATAGGAAACATTGTCTTTGTGTTGTACACACAGTCCAGGAACACCGTATTGCAGTAACTGTATTATTCAGAGTATTCTGGATTCATGGAAGAATTCTAGCCCATTTAGTAGAATCACTGTTCTATCTATTCAAAAGTCAAAAGAAGAGTAGTGCATTAATAGGATTACTGCAGTGAGGATTGAGTAGAGCTGCTAGTAGACAAAATACTTAGAAACTTTACAGCCTCAGTCATTACCCTTGTTTCATACTTATCTGTTCATAACTTCTCTGTGTCTGCTACCTAATCCAGGGCCCACTGAAGTCAATATAAAATTGCCATGGACATTAATAAGAGAAGGATTTCCTTTATATTGAAAAGATTATATTTAATACAGAAGAAGGCATTCAGCAATAGAAGAAGCAAGTTTCAATTGGAAAAGTGATCTGGGTCAATGTACTTTTGAAAATCCCATTCTGAGCAAACAGTAGCTGCAAAAAAGATCTAAAAATGACTTCTATAAATGACATTTGTTGTGAATAAAATGTGTTATGAAACCCTGATTAAAATAGCAAGAGTAATAGAAATATAACATGAAGCTGATCAGAGGTAGGTGTATCTATACAGATGCAAGTGAAAAGGTATAGGCTCACTTTTTCTGTCTTTGCATATTTACTTTAGCTTGTAAAGATAGGAGTGCAATTTCTGAATATGTTAAACAAAGTGATGTCACTAAAGTTATAAAACAAAAAACTTCAATAAAATCACTGAAAATGAAACAAGGTCTCTTGGGAACATGACCTAAGGGTAAAATACTACAGCAGAGGTGTCAGTCAAGGTAAGCGACCTTATTAAAAGTGTAACAGTGAACTTTTCTGGTGAGAAGTACAGATAGAAAATACAGTAAAAGATCTATGTGACTGTATCAGATTTTTGGAACCATGAGTGTTTTCCCATATGGATTCTAGAAATGGTGATACCTGAGAACAAGAGCAGGTCAAATAAATCACTTGTTTTTAAAGGTGGGTAAGTGTGCGATCTGAGGAACAACAGGTTACTTCTGATCTAGATGTCGGGGTCTTCCATTAGAGACAAATGATTAGGCAGTTTATGAGACAGTACCTAGGGTGACTTTCAGTAATGGGACTTTGGTTCAGGTTGATTCTGAGCTGGCAAGTGGGAAATAAAGACTTGATCTTTTCATATCTGATGCTATGTGACAAGACAAGAAACTCGACTTAGTAGATGAGCAGCCAAAATTTCCACCAGCTGTATTTTCCTTTCATTATTTTGGTTTATTATTCCTTTTGACTATAACATGTAGTAACTCTCCTAGGGAAATAGTTTCCCTAGATGAACTCTTATTGGCTTTTGCCTCTTATGGTACGGGGTTTGTAATATCATAAAGAGTGCCATGATACAGAGCCCTCTTGATAGGGAACATTTCTTAAAGATAATAGCTATATCTATGAACTGGAACAAACCTCTGAACAGGACAACTGGATCTTAGTTTCAGGTTATGAACTGGGGAATAAAGGACTATTAGTCAGATAAATTCCCAGAGGATGAAAAGTCTGGTTGATGGTCAGTGAAGAGCAAGATCAAATCTAGACAAATGAAGGAAGGAAGATGGCGAAATTCCCCTGTGGCCTCTTAATTTAATTTGACTCTTATTATTACAGTCTCATACTGTACAATTCTCTGTCATATCTGAATGACATCCATAAGCAGTGTAGTATCACACCTGTGTTACTTCATCCACTCCCCAAACAAAGAACAAAAAACAATATTTATGCTTTGGAATGTGCTTATTGTAGTATTTCTATACATACGTGGTACCGAGAAAAATTCTGATTGATTACAGTCATAAACTGGTACCTCAGAAGTATCATGGAAAGAGCTGATCATTGAAGAATTGTGAGCGTGATTTCTTGTGTACCCCCGCTACCCTATACTATGCTTATAGACTGAAGACACAGATCTATTGTACTAATGCAATGAACTATGTATTAATGCAGTTTCCCCTTTTTGCAGTTAGGTGTAGAACTTGTGACCAAATTTCAGAAAGAAATCTACTTTATAGTGGGTTAATTCAGGACACTGTATACGTTTTTAATTGGTGATAGTTATGTCTCTTCATAATCATGATACACTGAGAAATTTCTAACTGTGACTGATAAAGGATTAAGAAATATTTGTTATATGTGAAATATTTTATGTTTTAGTCATGTTAAGTTAAAATAATAAGAAAAACCCCACAAATATAAATTAATTTATTTGCTTATGCTACACTCATTGATGTAGTATTGGTGTGCACACATAAATCAATGTCTTTTATTTATTTCATCCAGTTTCAGCTGCCTCGTGTTTTATTTAACATTAATGTGTGTATAATAGTATTTCCCCACTCCATTTGTATTCTTTTACTCTTGTGTTTGGTTTTATGTTTGGTAAATGTTTTATATGTATGTTCTTATCTTACCTTTTACATTAAATCTGGTGGGAGCTTATAGCTATATATTTTTCAGTGGTTAAAATTTGATCTTTAGGGAAATGTATTCAAGAGTATTCTTTAGTGACAACAAAAAAGGTAATTAAATGTGGAACTGTTATTATTTCCCTTTTCTACTATAATGCCTTAGAGTAAAACTCAGTATCTACTTACACCCGCTTCTGGTGTATAATCAAAGTCATGTTATGTACCACAGCTAATATAAAATTAGGACTTGCATAGTACATACATACTACAAGTAAAAGGACTTCTCAGGTTACTGTTATTCTGTAGTTTAGCTACTTTTAAACCTACAAAACCTTCTAGTAACCACAAATTATTTAAGAAATTCTTTTAGGACATTTAACTGACAAGTAGATGAAGTCGGTCAAGATTACAGTGGAAACCACTGGAAGTCTGTCAAATCAAGTATCCAACAGAAGAGCCATTTTACCTGTATACCTACACTGTACTGATTTTTGAATGTATACATATACAGAATAGAAAGCTTAAGGTAGCTCAGTCACTGTGGAAATAATTTTTCTCTTCATTACAAACTGTCTGAGTTTAAGTTGATTAGACCTCAAAGGAAGAGTAGAGATTTTTATGGTAATTTCTTTCCTGTGGTTATCAAAACTACTGTAAAGCAGTTTACCCACACAATACAGGGTCTGAAAAAAACCCATTGTGAGCCAGATTAAACTCAGTGTATAGAGGACGATGAATTATGGTGTTAAATTTGAGCTGTTTTCTGTTTTGTATTTTTACCTTTTTTTAAATTTATTTTTAGATTCAGCATATTAAATTCTCAGGGGGTCACCCTGTCAGCCTCAATTCTGTGGCCTGGATTTAGTTGAATCAATCCTAATTGAAATTCTGCACAGGTCTGGTATTCTGTGGAGATTGAAGATGAATGACAATGCAGTGGCAGGAAAGATAAATATGCTGGCAAATGAGATCCAGGCTCTCCACAGAGGATGGAATAAATTACTTTACCAATACAGCGGAGGTAATATGCTGGAGAAAGAAAGTGAAATCGAAGCTAGTTTAATACAAGGTTTGTTAAAGAAAAAAAAGAATCCAACAACACAGTTAGGATTTACTTAAAATACAGATTTGTGGTATGTACTGCATTTAGGTCACTTCTTCATTTCTTTTGTATTGTGAATAATGATCACTGCACACACTTTCATTTATGCAGACAGCAGCTTGCGCAATTTGAATTCATGCAGCATTCTGTGTGTAGTTCAAGGCCCAGTAGTAACTGTGGTATAGCATATTGATTAGTAATTTGATAAATATATAAAATGGCACACTGAGTTTAAGGTGCTTCATGCAAAATGTATTTAAATGACCTTGGCTAATTAGCGTGAATAGCTTTGAGGCACTAGTGCCTGAATGAAAGACATTTTTTGAGTCCAGAGATTTAAGAGGTTTCATGACTGGGTGAGCAAAACTTAAACCAAGGGAAAAGAGCAAACATTAATTTTCATAGAAATTAAGGTGAATTAGATGACCTGATAGAACTTTTTTCCATTTTCTTGCAGGTGCTGTACTGTTCCTCTCAGCATATTGTCTGTTAATTCTTCCAGTCTAATTGCTGAATTTCTTAAATAACCAGGATTTCAGTACTTTCCTCAGAAGAATATATTAGAGTCTAATGGATCAGAAAGCATTTTCTAATATACATCCAAAATTATCCTTTTCTTAATGTTAGCTATTACTTCTTTAGATAGTTAGTGTGTTGTGCCACTTGAAATAATTCCTTTCCTTACTCTGTGCTATATCCACCTACAATATGTAGTTACCATATTTTACCTTAGTAATCACTTAGCAAAATTATATGAATTTATCTCCTTTGTTCTCTTCTCAGAAGTCAGTTTCTTCCATTACCTAACAATAGTATTTGCTTTTGTCTTTTCTTCAGCTAATTTGCGCACATTAGTGATGTGTCATGGTGCTCCAGACTGGAGTACTACTCCAGGCTGGGATAAACCTTACCATCCCTAAACTGATATCCACAGGCAATTTTCACTGACCATTTCTCATCTGGTGTTTCATCCTGTAGCTGAACTTGTTTTCCCTGTCACACTTTAAACCTCCCTTTATCACTACTGTTTTCTTCCCAATGAAATTGTTTTTAATCCTTAATTTCACTGGAAGTGCTAGCTCATGCTTCTCTGAGTTCAATCTTGCTTTATTTTCAGTCTATGTTATAAAAAGGGTGGTCAGAGGTAATTTGGCATAGAACTAAGTGAGCACGACTCAGTGAAATCACTAGAGGCCACCTCTCTAATAACAGGAGTACATCTTACACAGCAAGTAGAAGAAAGGTATCTGGGATAGAAGTGAATGGTAACTTATTTGAACAAAGAGTCGCTTGTGATAGAAATAAAGTCTGCCTGATGGTTGGATAGCGAATGTGTACAACTTTGTATTCCCCTAAACCAGATAGGCACTGCTGTATGTTGGTGTGACACTTGCATTGTGTAGGCTGGCTGGGAAGGAAGAACTCTTAAGAGGCAAAAAATATTTCCAACACAATTAGACAAAATTTCATTGATTTTTAATTCTGACTGGCTAAATCATGCTACTTTTACTCATACTGATTAGTACTAGCTATCCCATTTAGGAAGACCTCATGACCTGAGCTAGTCCTGGGGTTTTAGTTCTTGTGCAATATCATTCTATTTCTGCTCTGGCATTTATGTGATAACTGCTTGAAATTATCAGCACAACCTGTATTTCAAGATTTTTTCTCCAGAATGATGAACTTCTAAAATGAATTAATAGAGTATTTCACTGGATGACATAACTGCTGGAATATCTCATAGTAATAAAAAAAAAGGTTTTCCAATTGTAGCAAGGCTTTTTGGTTAATTATTTTTTAATAGAAATATTCCATACAAAACAAACTGAAGAAAATTTTTTGAAGTGAAATCCTGCAATATTGTAGCAACTGCTGTTCTTACTGGCTTTCTGTCTTGTTTTCTTAATTAACCAATTCTAATACATATTTTCAAAGTGTTACTATAGAATCTAAAGGATAATGGGTACAATGCTAAATAATTATTTTCCTTCTGCTCATCTTATCTTGTTGCCTGGAAGTGACACAATTGCTTTGTCATCATTCTGCTCTGTTTTTTGTTTCTTACAGAAACATGTCAATTCATTGGCTTCCAGAAATTAAGTACTCCAATTTACCACAATAATGTGCTAAAATTGCTGTGTTACTTTTCTGCTTCTTATTGGTTCCCTGCCCATAGCTAAAAATACATATTTTCCACTCCAAAACAACCATGTGAGATTTTGATTCTTTACTGGGTACAAAATGGATAGCATAGACAGATGATTATTGTTTTTCTCTACAGGTGAAACTGTTGAGTAAAACAAGCACTTGGAAAATCATACTACCTTATCTATGATAATTCATAGGTAAGCATTTTGTTATATTATATACTGGTCATATACTTTATGTATGAATATTGATAGCCTTTCTCTAACATGTATGTGGAGACAGAATAAAAAATATGTGGGCTTAGGCAGATTTATTGCAATATATTTACATCTGTGCTGTATGGTTTTTGATAAAAAAATAAAACCTCTCTACTAAAATAGCTATGCTTGCACAAAATCTTGGTTTTGTGGTTTATGAACATTAGGTACACAAATTATCTCGGCTTTTAGTGGAATTAAAATTATACAGGTGTTTTTGAAAACCGGCATAACTATGTTATTTTCACTGTAAAAATTGGTCAAGAATGAAAGCATTAGTAAAGTTCACTCAGTGCATTTTAATCTGCTTTGATCTTGATTTTCAGGCAAACTTTTTCCAGTACCACCTTAGAGAAGCCTATTCACTAACCTTGTGCATGTTACTAACAATCTGTTATTGCTACCTCTTGCATAACACAGATGCTTGAAGAAATATCTTTCCTATTAGATGAATGGAACAACTCAGGAGTAAGCTTTTCAATTAATTTACTGTCATTACATTTCTATCACTTCAGTATTATGAAAACATATTTTGCTCAGTTTTCATATGCACTGGCATCAGTTATATTGTCACTGATTTTACTTCTAATTATTGGAAAGCTTTATGTTTTATCTTTCATAATTTGCTCTGAAAAAATTTCTAAGTCCCTTCATGGGATCCCCTATAAACATGTTGGCTGTTAATGAAACTAATAAATAAGACTTTAAAATCAAAGCTTATCAATTTAATTCTTCTTACAATAAAATATTAAACTACAGAATCCTGCTAAGTGTGTGTTTTAGAATAAATTTCTATTTAACGCATCATACTCATCTGATAAATTCCATTTCTTGCCATATTAAAATTTCCTGTGATTAGGAAGAGTTCCTAATTGCTTCTCATCTGTCCACTGGTAGAGGTAAGTGTATTTGCAAATAGGCCATGATATTAATAAAAACAGTCATTATTTAAAAAAAAAATTATTTATGTGATCATTAGAGAAATTAAAAGAATAAAGGTATGCTTGTGGGAGAAGTGTCTAAAAATTATCCTATCCTAATTTTCAATTACAGTTTCTGCATAAAGGTTTGAGTTTTTTGAAATGTATTGCTGGTTGAAATCAAGGAAAGCTTCCTGATAAAAACAAAAATACTGTACTTGAAAAGGCACTGTGATTTCACGGTAATTTTTTTTCTGCAGTTCCCTATATTACCAATTTGTTGATAATAGTCCCTCTTTACTGAGGTTTA
Source organism: Strix aluco (assembly GCF_031877795.1). Classification (NCBI taxonomy): domain Eukaryota; kingdom Metazoa; phylum Chordata; class Aves; order Strigiformes; family Strigidae; genus Strix; species Strix aluco. The sequence continues at coordinate 100,452,896 of NC_133934.1, read as the reverse complement.
TGTTTTCTATGATGTACCAGTAACTTCTACGTTGCGGGGGAACTGGATGTACAGATCTTGACCCAACAGATGACTGGGTTTGATTAGATATCTGAAATACAGTATAATAACACTGTTAATATAACACTTCTGGATTCTGATTCAACTTTCAATGTCTTTCTTGAGAAAGGGGTTTACGTATTATAATCTCTATTGATTTTTAAAGAGAAAGAAAGCACTTATTGTGAAAAAACAAACAAAACCAAACTAATGTTTCATCAAGTAGCAGCTTCAATCAAAAATTTCCAGTGAGAAGATTTCTTCATACTGATAGGTTGTACATTGTAAACTAAACATGGCTGAGATTGCATTCTGTAGTTTGTTCACATAATATTGCACTTCACTTTTGATTGTATATCTGAACATTTCATTATCAAGATAGGGACCTAAGGTATTCAATTATCTTCTGAACTTTTACCACAATACTCATAGTATTCTCATTTTCTACAAGTACTTTTGCTAATGACTGTTCTTTTTCAACAGAAATTGAATAGATACACTGCAGATACGACCAGTGCAACTGTGTGGGCTTACAAAGGTAAATATTAGAGTAACTTTAGCAAAGTTTTTCCTGTTCAACCTATTGGTTTTGTTTATTAGTAAGTGATAAGTGAGTTTAAAAAAAAAGATCTGAATTCTAAAATGATATTTAAAGTATTTTAAAATATTCACCGATACATACTGTCGTTATTAAAATAAAACATAGAATCAGAGGACAGACACAATATTCATAGAATCATAAAATGGTTTGGGTTGGAAGGGACCTTTAAAGATCATCTAGTCCAACCCTGCCTGCTATGCACAGGGACACCTTCCACTAGATCAGGTGAAATCCCCGTCCAACCTGACCTTGAGGGGAGGGGTCATCCACAGTTTGTCTGGGAAACCTGTTCCAGTGTCTCAACACCCTGATTGTAAAAAATTTTTTCCTTATATCCAACCTAAATCTACCCTCTTTCAGTTTAAAACCATTGCCCCTTCTCCTGTCACTACAGGCTTTGGTAAAAAGCCTCTCTCCATCTTTCTCATAAGCCCCCTTTATATATTGAAAGGTAGCAATAAGGTCTCCCTGGAGCCTTCTGTTTTCCAGGCTGAACGACTCTCTCAGCCTTGCTTCATAGCAGAGGCGTTCCAGCCCTCTGATCATTTTTGTGGCCCTTCTTTGGACCTGTTCTAACAGGTCTTTCTTGCACTGGGGACCTGTAAGGAACTGAAGGAAGTAATGCCTCAAACATTCATCAACGCAGAAAACCTCAAGGACAAGCTGTGGCCTTTGTGATTAGTCTAAGGAATGCCACTGAAGGAAACATGGGGCGTATTGGAGGATGCATGTCCCCACTCCATTACATTGTATTGACAAACTGCCTAGATAAACCTCAAAGGGGGAAACATGGACTGAGTGATACTAAATGTTTCTCATCAAGCACAAAGACCACTAGTCACTGGCTCCATTGTGTAAACCTGAAGAGGTGATAAGGACTGATAGGAGGTGAGCATCCAGTGCCAGGAGCTGAACGATTGCTCAAGAAGCATGAAGTCAGCAAAAACCTGTGGGAACTAGGGGAGAAATAAAGGCAGCAGGGGGAGATTGTGACCACTGACTCAACTGGATGAGGGGGTTGGTGCACCCCACTGCCCCTCAATGCATACTCATGGAAATGAGTTTGTGGAATACCTGCCTCTCTTTGTCTAGTATGCAAACCAGCTGATAAAATTAATTTAAAACGTGACAGAAATGTTTGCTGTGTGTGCACCCACCACCCAAGATTACTGGACCTGAGACAGTGCTGGATGCTCGGGGTGGTGATCTGGATTTCTTTGACTCTCTCGTTTCTTTTTCTTTTCTTTCCTTTCTTTTCTTTCTTATAGATTTATAAGAGACTACATTGTTTATTATCCTTTTCCAAGTTTAAGCTGTTTCTACCACAAGTAAAGCATTTTAACTGGTTGTTTGGTGTCGTTTCACCTTAATTTAACCCGAGGGGATCACAGAACCTTTACGAATCCCTGTGCTCTCAGTTTGCATCGTGACAGGACCCCAGAACTGGACACAGTACTCCAGGTGGGGTCTTACAAGAGCGGAGTAGAGAGGGAGAATCACCTCCCTCGACCTGTCAGAGATAGTTCACAGACTAACCTTCATGGAGATGCTTCACAACATAACCATAGTATGTGACTATAGTAGTGATATAGGGGAGGTAGGCAAACCTTGTCCACCACCTCCAAATTTCTGATATCACAAAGCTCTATGTAGGGTTCTTTTTAGCCTCCTTTTTCCCTCTAATTTCAAGCAGAATTTTCCCTTTCTGGTCTGTTCACCTAATTCTCTCTGCACTGTTTGTGATCCTATGGTTTAGTTATTTGTGTATTTAGGACTCTAATTATACAGATTTATGCTTTCTGATGCTGACTTTAAATAGTTTGTCCTTTTTTTTTTTTTTAAGTAGATGAGGCTTCATAAACCAAACCATATTGATAAAGAAGTAATACAAAAATGCACTTAGACTAATAGATATAATACAGTAACTTACCTTTATATTAGTCCAGACTAGAAAAATTTCCTTATACTTGGTATGATGAATAATGACATAATGATCCTGAGAAAATTTGTATTTATGAGTTTGTTTCAAGCTATATATTTATCAAGTTTAAGTGATGATTTTGACCTTATTCACATTGCTTTGTACCAAAACTTTAAAGATTCCTATCTTTGTAAATAATTCACTTTTGCCATTTTCAACGGTTACTAATATACACCTCGTATTTAGTAGGAGCCATATCCTTATACACACACTCTAGAGTTTTTTTAGGAAGTATCAGAAAGAACTTAAACATAAGTCAGCTTACTAGTAGATGAAATAATTCTATTCCATAAATAAATACCTGAAAATGGGAAATTTCATGTTGCTTCTACTTAATTTGAAAGTGATGATGTGAGAGGAGCGACAAATTTGTTGGGAAAGGATGTTTTCATTCATCTAACTGTTGGTTCAGATGAAGTCAACAAAATAGGATCATCTGTGTTTATGCTCAGAAAAAGTCAACATTTCTCAATAATAAGAGATCAAAGAGGAACACTGCTATTTTTAGAAATGTAGCAAAATAGCTGTTTCTGCTATTCAGAAAGGAAAGCTGTTATTTTGGTAAATGTCAAGATGGAGACCTCTTGAGAGTCTGAGAAGGCAGTAAATGAGTTTCAGATTGGAAGGTTCAGCTTAATATATCCATTACTATTTAGAGGTTAATGGTATGGAATGACCAGACAAAATATTTACTGTTTTTACAAGTATACATACTAAAAGGAGAATGCAAATATCTCATAGTGTACTTAATTAGGCTGACCTTCACCGAAGGATTGACTGCCACATATGTTAAGAACTTGTGGCAATAGCTATCGGTTAGGTGCTACAATATGAAAATGTGTTGAGCAGCAACCAAGTTTGAATACCACTTGTAAGAATGTCCTGCAGAAGATCCGTTCACTTTTACTGAGAAGCATGCAAGCCAAATAAACTGTTCCTATTCTGGCATTTGTGCCATGTGGCAATGATGTGACCGACCTGTGAGCAGGCAGCATGCCATCCCAACAGATGGGCATGAATGCAGCTAGCCAGGGATATTTTCATTCTATGTGCAGCAGATGTACACGCCTATTAAAAGTGTTGCTCCCAGCTGTGAGAGTCAAAACAGCAGTTTCCCTTGACCCTCTTTTTTAGAGTTGGTAATACATGGCTCCACTAATCCAGCTCTGAACTTGATTGTTATGGAATATCATGAAATACTGGGAGGAGAGGGCAGGGAGTTCAAGGTAGTCTCCTATACTGTTGTTATTTAACTCTTCAGGAATTTAAAATTTTTTTTGACAGACATTATGTCAATAACACTTGACACAGAAGAAGCAGTAGAGCTAAGAACATGCCCTCTATAGCTAACTTTGTCTAATATGCAAGCTGTACTCACAGAGCCTATAAAAGTTGCACTTACAGCACAGCACTGACAAAAATATTTCTCTTCTGGGTGAAAATTAATTGTGGTCATTACTTTAATGATCAAAGTCCACAGAGGACAACAAAAGCAGTCTCTATCACTGTATAAGTAACAGAACATTTCAATCCCACTATTAACCATATTCTTTTAACTAGAGTAATATACCAATAGAAATACAAGCAGTTTTTCTCAGAATCATTTTTAATTCACCATAGGGACAATATACAGATTAGTGGCTTTCAGATGGTAGCTTTTTGGGTACACCTAACTTTTAGCTATCTGGAAAACAAAGCAGTTAAGAAACATTGTGTCAGATTATTTCAGATGCTCATATTCCAACAAACCCACCCCTTTTTGACTGTTTTTATTTGAAAGACTTACATTAGTGCTGTTGTGAAGTTGCTTTGAAAGAATTTGGTGAGAAATGGGATGAAATGAGACTAAGACCAAATTGTGATACTCTATACCAGTAAACCTCTGTCTTTAAGCCTGGGGGGATAGAATTTCAGGGAGCAGGGCAGAGTGAAAATGTCTTGCTATTTAGATGCAGCCTATAGTGTTGTCAGGATATATAATGCATTGTCACCCTCTATTCAGAACTTGTGGAAAAAAGGGAAGCATTTCAGTCCTTTCAAAATGCTCTATTACCCAGCCTGGAAACAAACAGTCTATAAAAATATTGCTTCTAGCAGAGTTTTAGTTTTTGATCTTCAGTTACTGCTGAATCAAAAATTTGTAACCTGGCTCAAACCTAGTACACATTTGTGAATCAGCACATAAAACAGACACTCTGCATCTCTGGGAGGTGCTTACTCCCTAGAATATCACCCTCTCCCTGTAAGTCTAAATAAATTCTCCAAGAACATTAAAACCCCTCAATTTACCTAATTCCTGCCATTTTGTAAAAAGTGAGAATCTCAGTTTAATGTGGTTGGTTATCACCTTGTTTAATCCATAAAAGTTATAGCTTCTAAAGCTGATAATAGCTACTGTCCCCACACAGTCTTTGCATAACCCATCTTGCATTGTTTCAAACCTTAGAGAAACTTGCTGGTAGCAAAGCTAAAACACATTTACTTGCATGAAAGTGATGTGGGTTTGGGACTCAATAATAACGTCACCTTTTCATTTTAAAGCCTACATTTACAACATCTTCCCCTTTTGCATACTGATTATGTTCAGTTCTTAAATTTTGCCTGGATACTATCTGAAGAAAACTATGTCTGTAGTGATACCCCTCTATGCAGCCTAAAAACCCGATCTATGCAGCACAAAAATAGAAAATGTCTTTATCTGCCGCATCATATTTCTCAATGTGTTTGATCCTTTCCAGAATTGCTGGACTTTTACTCTGCATCGAAACAGATGCATAGCTAATTTCAACTAAAATCTGTGTCTTCTCTTTATTATTTCTTCCCATTTGGGGGTGGGGAAGGTAAAAAAGTAAAATGCTTGACCACATATTAATGAGCTCTAGATAGAGTTACTTGTTCCAGATCCATTTCTGTGCATGTATTATTTCCCTCCCCCCAAATGTGTTCTTTTCCTTGTTTGCTTGTGTTGGTTTGTCTTTTTGTTTTCCAATCAAAGACTCTTAGAGTAGAAATTTTAGTTTCTTATTTTAGGGGATTATGGTATTCAAAGTTTTCTTATAGATGCTAATGATTTACATTGCAGTTGTTGAAACCATGGAGATCCAAAGTATGATTTTTGTTGTAAAAAATAATCCATGCCCTGAAAATCTTATGAACTAAATATTTGGGACATACTAAGAGCAGGATGAAGGATATATTTTGTCAGTTTTAAAGAGGTGTAAACGAAATAAGACAGAAGGTTGGTTGTACAAATGAGTCTAGCAGCAAAGAAAAAGGGCTCTTGTCTTAGTCCATTGTAGAGTTTTGAGATGTTCCTCTGATTTTCAGCCTGTTAAGGGATTAAATGAACAGGTTGTGTTTTCTCTGTATATACATGTGTAAGCTTGTGTCCACATCTTATCTTTAATAAAGATTTTAGCCTTATGCAGTTTCAGACAAACACATCGAGTACCTGAAAAGATAGTGAGTTTCTAGATGTTTTGTGAGAATAAGTGGCTAAATAGAAAAAGGTGCTTAGTAATGCCCTTGTGAGGATGTGAATGCAATGGGGTAAATTCAGCTGTTATCAGGTATCAAAAAATCCACACAGGAGCACCACTGAGACACAAATCCTTTGGGAAAAGGGCTTCATAAGGTGTCACTGTCCTCAGAACTGGCAGTTTAACATTTTATGGTTATTCCTGCCTGAGATCAGGTCTGCACACAGACTGTCAAGGTGTGAAGTCAATACATACAAACTAAATTACATTGAAGTCTGGAGATACTCATGAACAAGTACCCTTCCTTCAAAGCAGCTTAATCTTTTCACTCTCATATGTAGACAAGCCTTGCATCTACTCTCACTGGATAGTTGTGGAAGTGTCTGTGACTGCTCTGAGTTACCATATCTAAAGATATGTTCAGAGAGTGTGATGGAGGAGAAGAAAACTTTAAAAATAATAGCAAAAGAGAAGTGACTCCCGTTTTAGAGCAGCTGTGACAAGAGCTACTTGAAACAAGTATTAAGTGATCCATATTTCAAAAATATCAGTCCTGAGAAAAGTGAGATTGAAATTTAATACAATTACTTTAAAAGGTAGCAATAGGAATTATTATGCAGCTTCAGAATTCTATAAGTTATGAGGTAACAGGCAAGGCCTTGAAATTGTCCTACCAATAGTCAGAAAACTACTACTGCCTTTTGATTTTAGTTACACTTTAAAAAATGAGAGACTTCAATCAAGCCATTTATTTTTCAGTGTGTTTATTTTCAGATTGTGTAGTGCCAAGTACTTGTGGCATTCATAAACAGATGCCATTTTTATTAATGCCCTAGCTGAAAGCACAAAGTCATTCACAGAAGCAAAAATAGATAAATTATAACTTATACCAATTGAGAAAACATGTTCCCAGATCAATAGGTTTGTGATTAAGTTTTATCAGAAAAGAAGTTTTATCAGAAATTTTTCAATTTTCTTGAAATGTTCTGAACCTTATTTGAAAATTGTAAAAGGACATACTTTTGTTTTACATGTAGTTTTTAATAGAAAATTTTCAAATGTGAATTCTTTTGTCAACAAAAATTGACATTTTCCCTCAGGAAAAGGAAACAAAAAACCCACAAACTACAAACCAAAATCAACTCTTCCTAAACAGAAGTGTTATTAACAGGAGTAAAATAGCTAACATGATTATCTGATAATCTTTCACTATTTTTTTTTTTAATTACTGAAGATACTTTGAACTTCCATTACCAATTTATACACTTTGAATGTTGCATACAGTTTTTGATTCTATATCGTCAGATTTTCTTGGAGAAATCTCTGTGAGATGGGCACAGAGAACTAGTTTTAGCTGTTAATAGCCAAACGGAAAACATTGGATCATAGCCGTGTGGTCCTCCAGGTACAAACACCATTAAAATACTACTTCTCGGATCCATCAGAGCCATGTAAATTATTTGGCTGCTTGCCAAGCAGGAACTCTTGGGGAAAAAAGAGCGAGCTGTGAAAGTTATAAATGAAAGGTTATAATTTAGTTTTGAAACTAAGTTGAAGTATATTTATCCTGCAAACGTTGTTTTATCCATTTCTTTCCTTGCTATTTATGTTTCAAATAATGTTTCCTCTGGACTTTCTATCCCATATATAACAGCAAAGACTGAACTGCTTAAACTCAGGCAGGAACTGAATTGCTTAAACTCATGTCTTTCATTCTTATATCAATTGAGAAAACTTCAGCAGCATGCAGTTTGAGAAAGAGGCCATACACCAAACATACCTCTCCTTTTTCAGTAAGGGAGATGACACTTCAGGCAGCTATAGCCTTTCAAGAATCTCAGAAAAAACTTGCAGTGGTATGCTTTTATGTGGGAACTCAATAAAGGACAATTTGATATTATTGGTAGTGACACTGATGTTTTAGAGGAAACTCTAGGTCAAACTAAAGACTACATTCAAAATAGCAGACCGGATCTGTCTGATATATGGCATATTTCAGATGGAGCCGAGCACTTTGCATGCAGACTTTGTCGAACATGTTTGAACAACTAAAGAACACCAAAGTTGTTAATTTTATAAACGCTGAGACGGAACTTCTAAACTTCAATTTAAAATACCAAGCTTTCTCTCTGAACAAAATAATTGTATATAAATTTGCATTTTTAAATCCAAATCTGTGTTTTTCGTTACTATAACTTCAAGCTCCTAAATTTTAGGCAGCTCCTGAGGTAACTGTGGTTTTTTTCTAGCTCTGAAAAAGGTTACTAACTTTCTGGTTCAGTGTTTGATTTGCAAAGAGAATGTGGCTGAAGTAATGGTACATTTGCATTTTCCAGCAGATTCACAGGCAATATATGATGCACTTTCTGTCACAAGCAATAATTTATTACAGCTTATATGATAAATAGCTTAGAAGTCAAATCAGTTATTGAGAGCTCTATGCTATCTGTTTATTTCCAATCAGATAAAGAGGAATTTACTACTGGGGGAAAAAAAAAGGTTAATAAACCATTCACAACATTTTGTATGGAACACTTAAAACTGTAATGCATCCCTGGAATTCTATTTCAGGGATGCATTATAGTCATATGAACATATAGCAATTAAAAATCCATAATAGAGTATTTGTTTGCCAGGTATACACATACAAAGACCTTTTATCCATGCAAATTGACTTCCACCCACTCAAACAATTTTATTCATTAGGTACTGGTATGGAAGGTAATGCATTTAAAAGAACAAGCCATTTTTTCTGGTACAGGACTGTTCATTATCCTAAAAGCTCTTTCATTATATTCCTTATATAGTAAAGGCAAGGGACATCCTGCTTATCATTTAGCCTGAGAGTGATGTGCACAGTCACAATAAATGGTGAAAATGTCTGTAGGGGTGTGTGTGTGCATATAGTGGTACTTCTGTTTGCCCTTTTTATTAAAGCAGTGAAGCACGGCAAGTTGTGAGAGAACAAATGAAAGCATAGGAAAAATGGTAGAAGCTCTTCTCCTTTCCCTTCATTTTTGTATCTTTGTGTACTAGTTCACTAATGGAAACTAGAAATTCTGGTATTCAGTTCTGACTCCAAGATTTCTGTGAAATATGAGGACTAGTTTCTAGCCCTTGTGAGAAAGAGGCTTCTCACTTGCCCCAACAGTTAATGAGATTCTGAAGAAGTATGCTTGAAATGTGCTATGTTTTAAGCAGACCAGAAGAAGAGCTGGCATACTCAAAAGTTGATTTAATTTTGTTTCTCCAGCTGACATAGCTAACCTAGTAGAAGTAAATTCCTCCCTCTGTAAACTTTGATTTCTATTTGTTGACCATTATCACTAAAATGATACTGCTATTAAAAGTATTAAATCATATTTCTAGAATGTGACTTTAGAATGAAAGCAAGTATCAGTAATACTCCTACACTTGGCATTAGCATAATTTTCATAATTTGTTCATGGCTTTTTTTGGAAAACCTTGAATTGTATGAACTGCATGCACTATGTACTAACAAGAGGTGGGCGGGTAGATGAAAACTGCTCCTAGCCAAATATATTTCATTATAGTGTAAACTCAAATATAATTGGAAGCATATGAAAGGAAATAAAAGCAATGGGTATCTTATGGCTACAGCTTTCAGTTCTAGAGAGAAACTGTAATATTTGCAACTTGTATATTTATTGTAAACTGCAGGAGAAAGTGTTTGGGAGGTCTCTGATTGTTGCTACAGCAGAGTATTCCTGTCTAGGACTTTAATCATGTAAATCCTTGCATAATCCCTAATAGCTTTTTCTTTTCCTTTGCACTTCATGCAAATGTTAATATTTATTAACCTGTTAGCACACATTCAATTAGGCACCCGCATCCTGAGCAGAAGCATCAAGGCTGTTGATCATTCATTCCTTGTTCTCAAGAGTGTCTGAAAAAAATAACATTATGAACAAACAAAAGACATGTAGATGCAAATTATTACAACTCAAAAATGTTAACATGAGGACAGAAGTTCACTTGTATGAACTGTTGTAAGTCCATTAAAGTAAATTGAGTTATCTTGATTAGCCTGTGCTGATATCTGACCAAAGACTTTGACAAGCTCTCATCATTGTAGGAGCATCTCCTTTCCATTACCTTTTTTGACCTCCTACTCACTTTTTACCTTGGTTTAATATGCACAGCATGAAGTCTCTAAATTATCTAAATAGGCTTATAAGACTTTCCTAACAAACCACAAATTTGGTAATTTGTTGCTGTCTCTTAATACCATTTTGGCAGAGGGAGTTAGTCTTCCCACTAGTTTAAGTGTTCCCAGACAAATATGTAAGAATGTATGATGTAGCATATGTGCCATGAGTGTGAAACAACCTAAACCTGTCAGACATACTTTACATCTGCATAATCTGCAGCACTGATCAACCAGTGCATATGTGAACCTGTCTAGAACATACAGAAATGCAGAGAAATGCCCACTGCATTTTCCCTCCTTATATTCAATTTCTTGATAGAAATCTACAATTATCTATGCCTGGAAATACATAATAGTCTTTCTGCTGAGTAATGTTTATAATTTTATATCATATTGCTGAACAACACTAACAATAATAAAGGTTACCATCACATATATATTTTATAAGATTTTGATGGAATTTACAGCTGTATTTTATATGATTTCAAGATTTCTTTGCATTTACCTAAAGACTGCAGATAATCTTAATGTCCTTCCCTCAGTAAAAAAATTCTTACTGAATTAAAAATGTGTCCATGATAAGACTTGTGTAGAGGAAGAGGTGAAGGGCTACTGAATCTACTAATTTAATATTCCCTTTTCAGAAGAAGTTTTTCTTCTGACCTCCTCTAAGCAATAAAGCAACACTCCTGGACAAGCAAAATTATAGAGTTTGCCTGTAGGAAATACTAACTTTCAGTTCTTGAAATGCATATCAAGTATACTAGTAGCCTAATCCAGACCAGCATGTTATTTAGTAGATAAAGACCTCTGAAGGAAGTATCCACAAGGATTGCTCTATTTTATTTAGGTAATACCTGGGGCAATGTGCTAGATGCAAAGGCAAAAAGCTTGCTCTTCAAATATTGTTTTATGAATCCTAATGGTAATATCTATCTCTCTGGGATAAATTAATATAATTTTGGGAGGTGCTAAACTTCCTCTGAAACAAGGAAGATCACCTCAAATGTCTCTTTTAATAGGTGGCAGAGTTTCAGCAACATGTTGCTGAGAGCCTTCTGAGGTACAGCACTCATGTAACAGACTGCTTCTGGTTTGTCCTCCAGGAGCACACCTAGAGCACAGAAATCAGTTTACCTGAATAACTTTCTCTTTTCATTTTGTACTCTGACATGCCTAACAGGAATCTCTTACAGGTCAGAGGGAAGTGACTTCTGCTGAGAAAAAAAATGAATGCTGGATAATGAACAAAGTCAAGTTAATTGACTCCATTTTCTGAGTCACTTCTCTGTCTTCAGATTACCCTGCTTCATGACTAGGCCATGTCCCATAAATACAAAATGTACCTTGCTTAATCGTATACATTGAGTATGTAAATCTAGCTGTGAACTGCTGGTTGCTGGTGAAAAGTTTAGGTGGCCAAGGTTTGGGATGTGGGATGTAAAATAGACTGTAATTAGACTAGATTAGATATTTCAGACCTGTGCAGCCCATGGCGGGGTTTAAATCTACTTTGTCCTTATTGTCCTCTTAATTTCCTAGTACACTGCACAGATATGTTAATTTACTACTCATGCTGAATGTAAGGTCACAGTGTCACTTTTCTCTGTACTTGATTGCTTTTCACCTTTTCAGACTGCCATTTCTATTTGCCACGTGTATTTGATGACTGGTCCTCAGTAGGTCCCTCTGCAAGAATACTGATCACGTTTTCTTTTTTCTCTAACAGCTGCTCAGTAATTTCACATGACATAATGTAAATGTATTCATGAAGTAAAGTGAATCCCTCTCATCTCATGGTGATTGTTCTCGTGGAGGTGTTCACCAGTCTGTTGAGCACATTCTGCAGTTATTATCTTTTTTTTTTTTTTTTTTTTTAAAACAGGCAGAATGCAAACAGAAGACCATACAAAGAAAGACTTAAGCATTTTGTCTGTTTCTGAATCTCTTTCTCTCCTACACACAATACCCATGTTCATTCCAAGGGAAGACGTGTGGCTAAATCCCCCATACTATTTGAAAATTTTGAGATATGGTTTTGTGAAGCATCCATTTATGTTCTAGTCCTGTAATGGCTCCTGCCTGGCCATTATTGTCAGTAGGCAGTCAGTGAGATACTGAAATAGAGTACAGATGCAGATCTCAGACTTAGCTAAAGAGGTGTTTTATTTTTTTTTTTCATAAAATATTCTGTAAAAGCCTTTGAGTTCTTATGTTCAGTTCTTATGTGAGAAAACAAAACTGATGATTTAGAATTTTAAAATATACTTTATTTTTATACCTTATAAAATGACAAGTGAGAGGGAATGCCAGATGGACCATTTGGCTTAAAGTTCTAACAAACATGGAAACAGAAGATGACAATAATCAGGCAAATATCTTTGCATCAGTGAAAGTTCCAACAGCAGCTTTGTTTAAAAGTATTAAAATAGTTACATGGCAGGTTTGCAAGCATTCCAAATCAGCAGGAATTAACAATTTCTGCTGCAAAATACACAGATTAATTCTCTAAAACTTTGTTCAATAGAGGTTATCTCTATGTGGCTCATGCTTAATTTCTTCAGTTGGCAATTTTCTGCTTTGCATGAAATAGTTGCAAGATTTACTGGACTAGTGAGACAGAATATGTAATGGTTCATGACTAGCATAATAGCACAGTGATTAGGGTACTTACCTAGGAGGAAGGATGCCCATGTTTTCCTTCATTTAAATATCCTTCATCATTGGAGGATGTTTGAAGGTGCAACCCTAAGGATTTTTTCTTAAGCCTGACATACATTAACAGTGATGTTTTCATAAGAAATCCAAGGTATGGACTAGACTTCTCTCATACAATCTGTAGATGACATCACATTGGAAAGTGTTGCAAAATCTTTGGAGGCAAGGCTTAAAATTGAAAAAGAAATTGATTAAACAATAAATGGTCCAGAATCAAGCAGATCAAATTTGATTGTGACAAGTACAATCATATATTTAGGAGACAGAAATTAAATTCCCTGATACAAAATAGGAGGTAGATGGATATGCAGCTCTACAGCTTGAAAGACTCTTGGACATCAGGACACCCAAACTTGAACAGAGATTGACAGTGTGAATGGTCTTAAGGGAGCAGTAGTGGGTGGATGGAGGGTGAAGATGCAAATTTCTCTTTGCTGTGTGTGAAAAATGTGACACTTGTAAAGCAGTAGAGGTTATTATTCTTGGCACTTGTGAAGCCATTTTTGTTAGAAGTAGTCTATGCTCATCAATATCTCTCTTGGTGCTTAGGGCTAGACTGGTCAGATGAAATGTCTTCAAATGCTATATGTATTGGAGGAGAAATTCTTCCTTCTTCAGAGAAGTTCATGGAGCTCCCTTTTCCATGTATGAAATGTTGTTATCAATAAACATTCTGCTCCAAATTTCCTTGCAAGGCCAAGGTCACTTTTGCGAAAATACATCTCAAACTGCCAGATGTCAAACTATGGAACATAAATAATCAAAGACTCAAATTTTTGGGAAAAAAATGCAGAAAAATATTCTAGAAAACCCACCTCTAACAGCCAGTAAGTCTTTCTATATCTTCAATATAATGATTCTTCATTTTCAATTTACATAATTGACAGCGATAAAAATGAGTTGATTTGTGTGCAACATTGGCGTTAGAACCAAATGAATGTGTCTTTTATAATAAGGACCATTTGAAAGATAAATATTCCATGATGCTGAGTGAAATAGAAAGTAATATCTGGCTATTCTTTCTCCCTCATATATATCTTAATTTAAAATAAAGTTAGGCAACCTATATAGGTTCCTTTTTAGTTACTCCTATAATGTCTGTATCCTAAATTTATCTTTTACGCTCAAATTATACACTTGCAATGTGCATCAAATACATTCTTGACCATTTATTTACTGTTTTCATACATCTCTAATCTATGATATGTATTTTTTTTGCTACGATGTGATTGTAGTATGCTCTTCTCTGCCAAGCTACTAAAATAAATATTTGAAAATAACTTTATGATTCATGTTGTCAAGGTTTACTTCAGAGATCATGCTAGCAGCTTCCCACAGGAAATACACTTTTTTAAAAAGAAGAGAACAAGTATCCAAGTCACTTTTATGTCACATCTGATGAATATCACTGACATTATTTAAAATGCTATTTAGTTAATAACAATAGGGAAAGAATGCAACAGGACATTGCAAGTAGGAGATAGAGATTTATACAAATGTGTGTGAAAGTAGAATGAAAACATTACTTCATATCTTCAGATGCTTAGCATTACCAAGCTGTCATGTTCAAATTTTCTGTATGGTTCGCACACATGGAAAAATATCTGAAGTTAAATATTTTTCACATGTGACAGCTGAATTGGCTTTCAGAACAAATGCTCTGGACTAGTTGACTTTCAGTTAATTAAAAACATTAGTATGGATTTTACAAATTAATTTTACAAAGCTGAAAATTTTTTCCAGCTCAGAGTATTTCAGAACTCAATATTTTAAGGACAGATCTAGTAAGCACTTGAATGTTAGATACTGCTAAGCCAAAATTTTCAAAATGGATTCTCCATTGCAGATAAGATTTCTAAGTTTTCTACAGATAGCCAAGTGCTTCAGAAAGAAATGCAGTAACTGGTGATGCAGATGATCAGGTAAGCAGATATTTAGTATGCACTGCCTGACTTGGAGCCTAGTACCTGTGGATATAAGTGAGAAGAGCCATCTTCCCAGGCCTGTTTATACATTTTACATTAAAAAGTTGTTCAATAAAATATTGAAGTAACTGGAGGAAAACAGAACCCACCTCTCCTGTTTTGGTTCATCTCTATAGAACCCTTTAAGCACAGAGTCACACCTGTTCTTGCTGGCTCAGGGAATCTGTGAGCTCTTTCTGCAAACTAGAAAAGTTTGGAGAGTTTCGACAGAAAAGAGAGGACTTCCTGATTCTACCCAAACCAGGATACCATGTTGGCTCCAGCATTCTTGTGGAAGATGTGGGTTTGCATGTTTCCAGTTACAACACGAGAAAAGAAGGTAACCCTGCTACTGGTAGGAGAGAGGAGAAGTGGAGTGCCCTGTATTCAGATTAAAAATAACCATGGAAGAGAATGCCATGTATTGATCTCACCTATTTGAGACTGGCAAAATAACAATTAACTCATTTTTCTCTAGATAGGAGAAATCACAAATTTCCCAGTCTTATTTCTGCAAAGACTCAGTATTTCCAAAATAAGAGAAGCAATCCCCAAAGCTTTCCTTTCTTAGAGCTCTTTTCTTCTTCCCTAGTAATTCTAGTCACTCCTTCTTACTCACAAATTCACACCTGTCATGGTTTAAACCCAGCTGGCAGCTAAACACCATGCAGTGGCTTGATCACCCTCCTCTTGCCCTGGGGGATGGGGGAGAGAATTGGAGGGATAAAGGTGATGAGACCCATAGGTTGACATAAAAACAATTTAATAATTGAAATGAAATAAAATTTTAAAAATAATTATAATAATAATAGTAAGAATACAATAAACAAACAAGTGGTGCACAAGGTGATTGCTCACCACCCTCCAACCAATGCCCAGCCCATTCCCAGCTAATGATCCCAGAGGAGGGAAAGTCCCAAAACTGCAATCCCGGAAGCAAGAGCATGAGCTTCCTGGCCAACCCTCATCTATATACTGAGCATGACTTTACATGATATGGAATATTTCATTGGCCAATTTGGGTCCAGTGCTCTGGCTCTGCTCCCTCCCAGGTTCTTGTACCCCTGCACACTAGCAGGACACGGGAAGGTGAAAAGTCCTTGTTTTCTTATCCATGACTGAAAGCATCAGTGTATTATCAACATTCTGCTCACACCAAATCCCATACTGAATCCAAAACACAGCACTATTCTAGCTATCAAGAAGGAAAATTAGCTCTATCCAAGCTAAAACCAAGACAACACTCACTATCCTTCTTTATTAAGAGCCTAAAGTCTCACAATTTGCTTAAAACAGTCATTGATGCTTGTTTCTGCTAGGCCTTTCAAGTGCTTAAGTCAGAGAGTTTATGAATTTGAGTTCAGCAGGGGTTTTCAGCCATGCATCAGTGGATTTAGGGCCTGGAAAACTACCTGAGCCCTTTTTTCACACCTATCTCCTGTTTTGGTACTGACAATATGTCCTTTTGGTATTACATATAAAATATAGCTACTATTAAAACAAATGGAACAAAAATTCCCATTTCTTAATGATTGGTTAATAGTGCAGAAATGACTGATATATGAGTGGAAGGTAGCCCTTGGACCTACTTTATGAACAACATTCAGCCTTCTATCTGCAAGTTTCTTTTTTGCAGTATGGTTTTCAACCCTACCAGGTAGGTAAAATTTTATATATAAAATTGGAATGAATCCATTTTAGTTAATATGATAGTGAATGAAAAGATTTATTGATCCCTGCATTAAAAGAACACAACTGAGAGTATGTTGAAATAAATTTTTAATCCAAACTTTGCTTTATTTTTTTTCTGAAATTTGAAACTATTCTTGATTAAATCACGATCCCATCCCTCTCCCTATCTTTTCTTTGTTCTTTAGATTTCTATCTGCTGTCTTTTACCTAGTAGATGTACATTGTTTTGCTGATTAGGGATATCAATTAAACTCAGACACCAGAGTGAAAAGAGCAGGCGTATTTTACTAGAAATAACTAAATAATATAACAGAATAATACAGAAAACATACAGTAAGAAAAGACAGAATAGTGCGCTTAAACAAGTAGGAAAATACAGGGTAATGCATCAAATCATTACTACTTGAGAGAATAGTGATTAAGAAAGATACATCACCACTTGCATACTTTACCATCATCCAGATCCGCAGTCGCTGGGGAGCCCCGGTTACAGCGAGGATTTGGGGAGCCTTTCCCAGCAAGTGGGAAATCCTACGCGGTGTGTCCACCCATAGGTGAGGCTTCTAAAGTCGCTGTGAGCGGGCCCAGCCTTATATACCTAAAATCAGTAAGCCAGAATAGCTGGCACCTTTTGTTTTAAGCGGAAATATCTGCAGTCAGTCTCACGTTAGATTTTCCCAGAGCCTGGCCGGGGCTCAGGGAAAAAACTAAGGGAGTTTTCCCAGCTTATCTGGTTGATTTATGAGCAAGGTCACACACCAGGTCACAGGGCCAGACAACTGTCTTTGTGGCCCTGTTATCTTGTTTACACACACAAAGAAGGATACATGTTTTATGATGTTTAAGCTACATTTTCTATACATATTTCACTAATGACTACATACTGAGTTAGCAATTTTGGTTCAGGGCCTGTTGCTCAGGCTTCAATATTCCCACCTTTTACATCAGGATAGGTGGTTTGCTATAACTTAGTATAATACCTATTAGTACAATGCTTATCAGTTATAAAACATACAGGATTCATCTATAGGTCAACTCTGGCTTAGGCTTATTGTCCAAGTCTTAGCTCTTCACACATGCACTCATAAGCAAGGAATAGGAGAAACACGCTGAACTAGGTGGATTTACAGCTGCAATCAATTAACCTGTTGCTAGGGAACCATCATCTGCCCAATCAAAAAATAGAAATCAGCTGATTGGAGTCAGCAGAATATAAAATGGAATTACAAAACATTATAGCTTCCCCCCTTTTTATTAAAATTTTAAATTTAAAAAAAAATTTAATGCTTTTTTGTGAAGGGGGAGGCAAGGAAAGCTTGATAGCAAGGGGTTAAAATGTCAAATATGTTTCCCTCTTAGTCTAGGCACTTGATTAACAGAAAGGCTGGCAGCAGGAGCTTGGATTTGTGTTTGGCTATCTTTATGTTTATCAGTGTTAACCAAAATGAAGTATAGTGATGCAGTATGTGGAAATATATCACAGAAGATTACATTTGACTGTAGCAGGTTAGCCTAATGTGGTCTGATCTGGGAATACTTTGAAAACCCTTGGCATTGTGTGGAATGCCAGTTAATTAAAGCTTAATGAACTTTAAAGAGCGAGTTGTGGTTGGCAGGGATAAGAGATGACCTGGACTGATACACATGGAAGCAGAAGATTTCATTTCACCCATTTAGAGCTTGCTCAGGTATATGAGGGATTACAGACTTGAAACAGAAATCACCATCTGAAGTTCAAATGTGATTTTTGACTCTGGCAAAGCATCTGTTACAGGTTGTTTCAGGCTTGTTTTACTTGTTCTGGCAGAGGAAGTCCTGTTTTAAAATGGCTTTCATAGTCTGCTTTGAAATATTTACGGAAATGTTAGAGTAGAAGAATAGAGTTTTCATACTGATCATACTTGTTATTCTTTAAATATACTATTTCTGTCATATTTGGTATTCATACTCTTTGATATTAAGGTAAAAGACTGAAGTGAATTACCATCAAAATATAACAACTGACTGCCTATCTTTTTTGATGGCCATTTGAGACAAAATAGACTGGTCCTTCCTGAACAGTGGTCTCACATGACTTACTTGCAGAGAATAAAAAGCTAGCCTAAACTTTGGAACTTTCTTCTAGTCCTATCATTTTGATTCTTGTTTCCATTTCTAGACATGTTAATGAATTTTTGGAGGCAAAAAGGAGCAAGAGAGAAGATGGAGGCTTGTTTTTGGTCATTTAATCATCCAGCCTTGTGTGGTGTCTTACAGATGCAGTATCTCTAAGAAGTCCAGGTATTTAAAGCTATTTGTATGCAACTTTAATGCTTATTTCACATTTATAAATTAGAAATCATGAATTTTGTGACATCTGTTTGGCAGGAATTAACAAACTTAAATGTGAACCATCAGCCTGAGACCAGCCTGTGTGTTCTGTGTACACCTTATACACTACATTTATATATGGTTTGCTGTAAGTAGATGTGATGTAGAACACGAAATAGCTTTATATAACTATTTTCCAATGTGTATAGGAAAAAAAGCTTTCAGAATGAAAAATAACATGAAAAGAAATATCTGTGGAACATATTAGAACTGTCTACGCTTCCTAATGTTGCAAACAGAAGGAATTTTTTTCTGTCATATAGATGAAGACTGCAAAATTTGTTTTTATTTGTTCTTTGAGGTGGTAGAACTCCATGTTGTGGAAGCAATTGAAAAATATCTTCTCTAAGTGGTCATGGGGTTGAGACAAACATTGAAGCACCAATAATGGGTGATCCTGATCTCCCCTTAACTGCATATCCATCTCTGTTCATCTCTGTTCATATCCATCTCTGTTCATATCTTATTCCACTCTTGTCAAAATAGTGCAGCAAGTTCCCACGTGCAGCCACATAATGTGGCATTGATGCTGGCATAAAAGGAAGAAAAGGAAAATGCACTGATCTTGTAGCCTCAGGTCTCTTCCTTTGCTGAGGTGGCCTTTTGAATGTGCCTCCTGGTTGGAGACAGGCACAAACCAGGGCAGAGAGTGCAGGAATGGTGCTGTGGCTGTGCACCTCTAGTACATCGCGATGTGTGGATTCAGTGCATTGAAGCACCGAGGGAAGAAGGGAACAAAGTTGTCACTATGTCAATGCAGGCTGGACTGGGCATTTTTAACTGCAACTCAATTTCTGAGATACTTTATTTTACTTCAGCCTTTGAATTTTAAATATTCATCAGTTTGTGCTTTAGGCAACTGTCTATTTTGCTTCTGCCTGAAGTCACCTTGAGGTCTGGGTGTCAGCTGAGATGAAGTACAGTGATTGGGTACACCTACTATTACAGAATATAGGAGAAGCAAGAATAAAGGTTTAATCAGAAAGCTATTTTTTATACAGTTTGGGGACTTTAAACAGTTTCAGTGTTGTAAATTTAATATATCAGCCCATCTCTGCAGAACAGGTAAACTTTTGAAGTTTCAGGGCTGAATATTAAATGACTGCAGTAATATTCAGATTTATTAAATCAAGGAAATGTGTTATCTACCTTTAAAAATTCTTATTACAACAGGGGTTTCTGGAACTGTTACTTCTGCATGTTTTTTTCTGACATCTACCTGTTGTTTGTGCCTCTTGTAGCCAGCCTTTCATGAAATGTCATATAAGTATACAAATGACTAGTGATGATATTTTATTAATTTCTAATATTCAGATATTTTTTATGCCATGCTTCCACTCCATATAGTGAAAATTTATTGTAGGTGAAAAAACCTGCTTACACATTAATTACAAGATAATTTTAGTTCTATTTTATACTCCAATGAAGTATTCTAAAAGAGAAATTTAGCTTCTCAACACATATTCATTGGGGTGATTGGTTTATAAGGTATAAATTCAACATAGGCAGGAGATCAATTATGTCACATTACAGATTGTCTTGGAATGACTGCAGTTACTAAATATCAGACTGCTTGCATGTGAATCTGCCTCCTGCTGCAGACTTAACATGTTCTTATGTTAGGTATAGCAGGTAATAGACCTGCACTTGATGAACTGTTTGAGCAATAATGTCATTATATTGCAAAGCAGTATCAGAAAGTTTATCTTCTTGAATATATATAAACTTTATATATATATATGAATCTGTTAACTGAAATATAATCTTAGCCAAATGTCATAGGTTATTAAACTGAAGGGTGGTGGTGAAATTCTTGATTAAAAACATACATTACATAATTAGTGACCATATCTTCTCCTGTACTTTCACTCCTGGAGTCTATGTACTCTCAAAAATGAGATAAAGAGTCTTTATCATCTTTCTGGTTTTATTTCCTTAATATTATCACAGAACACATATACACACACATGCAAATCCCTTTAGGAGCAATGGCATTTAAATGATGAGCTGGTTCTGAGATGGATAGAATGGTGGCTAGAAAGCCCTTAACATTTGCTAAGTGATAGCTAAGGGTCTTGCTTGGGAGCCATAGAATATGGTCCTGGAGAGAAGGTGGTCCAGGAAAGCTGGTGATTTTCAAGGATTACTTTCTCTGAGCTCAAGAATAATCCTTGCTTACATGTAGGAAGTCAAACAAAAGTGTTAGGAAGCCTGCATCATTGAGCAAGGAGCTCCTGACAGAACTCAGTCTTAAAAACGAACTATACAAGTGGTGGAAGTAGAGTTAGGTGACCCAGGACAAATGTGTCTCTGTGTGGGGATGAGGTTAGGAAAGCCAAAGCCCAGCTGGAGTTGAGACTGGGAAGGAATACAAAAGGCAGCTAGGAGATAAAGGAAGACTAGAAAAAAGTGAATATGTGACCAAAGGGTGCAAAGGTTCCTGGTGACAAAAGACATGGAAAATACCAAGGTACTTGGTACCTTTTCTGGACATCAGGGGAACTGCATACTGGGCAGCATCACCTGGATCCCTGGGAAGATGATGGAGCAAATAATCCTGGAAACCATTTCCAAAAACAAAGTCAAGAATGTAATTTGGAGAGTTGGTTTAGATTTACAAAGGGGATATCAGGCTTCACCAACTTGATGGCCTCCTACAATGTCACTGTCTTGGGGATCCACTGTCAGTGGATATTGTATGTCTTCAGCAAGGCTTTCAACACTGTCTCCCACAGCACTCATTAACAAACTGAAGAAGTATGACCTAGATAAATGGACAATGAGGCAGACTGAAAACTGGCTGAACTGCTGGAATTGACACAGTTTGGACTCTAATTGGGTACCCCAGGGGAGTACACGCAGCCCCAAGGGAGAAGTGGCTGATACACCAGTTGATTGTGCTGCTATTCAGAGGGACTTTAATAGGCTGGGGAAATGGGCTGACAGGAACCTCGTGAAGTTCAGCAAAGGGAGAGGCTCAAAGTCCGGCACCTGGGGAGGAACAATCCCATGCAATAATACAAGGTGGTGGTGGCTGACAGTCTGGAAAGCAGCCTTGCAGAAAAGGACGTGGCTGTCATCTTGACTGATGAGTTGACCATAAGCCAGCAATGCACCCTTGCAACAAAGATCAACAGCATTCTGGGCAACAAAGAAGGTCAATGGAGGTGATTCTTCCCCTCTACTCAGGATTGGTGAGATCAAACATGAAGTGCTGTGTTCAGTCCCAGACTCTGCAGTACAAAAGACATGGAAACCCTTAAAGGAAGTTTATTGAAGGGTCACTGAGATGATTAGAGGCTTGGAGCATCTGTGAAACAAAGAGAAGCTGAGAGAGAGATGAGGTTATATAGCCTGGAGAAGAGAAGGGTTGAGCGGGACTCTTATCAATGTGTGTAAGTACCTAATGGGAAGGAGTAAAGACGACAGACTCAGACTCTTCTCAGTGGTGCTGAAAGACAGAACAAGAAGCAATAGGCACAAATTGAATATGGAAAATTCCCTTTAAATCTAAGAAACAACTTTTTAACTCTGAGGGTGATCAAACACTGGAAGAAGTTGATGAGAGAGGTAGTGAAGTCTCCATCTCTGGAGATAGTTGAAAACTGACTGGCTAGGGTTCTGAGCAGCCAGCTGTAGTCGACCCTGCTCTGAGCAGGAAACTAAGACTAGATGATCTCCAGAGGTTCCTTTCAACCTCAGTGATTCCATGGAAAGAATTAAGACCACAATTTACTTACTGATCATATAAAGAATCTGATGTAAGGAACATCACTCAAGTTGGCATGTATAACTTTTTTGGTTGGATACCAAGGCAAAGTAAAAATTCACTGTCTTTTCCTAGTCAGTTGAACTGAATGTTCCTTATCTCTATTAACAGCCATTAAAGCTGGGAGGCATTATGAAGAACTCAGGTTTTCCATCATTTTGGCTTTCTTTTCACACATTGCACAGGTTATGTCAGTGCGGACTTGCTGAGAGAAAATAGAAGACAAGAACTCCCCAGATACATGAATGGCTGCAAACACAACCTTCACTGCTATAAGAAAATATCTTGTGTAGCAGAGGCTAATATTAATCTTGACAGACAGGTTGGTGGAATCATTATCTGCAATGACGCTTATATAGTTGTTTTCCTACTTCTATCTTTTTTTGAAGATTATTTTGCTAGGATAATATGCCTAAAATCAGATTCTTCTTTATATATCCCTCAGTGGAATCAATTGACTTGGATTACTACCAAATAAATGGAGAGAGTTTATCTTTGAGTGAGAATTGCAGCAACCAGTGTGATGAACTGGGAAATTCAAAGGTGCTCAGGAAGCAGGTACATCGTAGTGTTTTTAGAAAGGGTAGAACTTAAATATTTCACCTAGCTACTACAAAATAACTTCCAAACAAAATAAATAACAGTATTATTAATAAACCTGAAGCTCTTTGAACTTTGAGAGCTACAGGGATTTCATGGTACCTGAATATGAATGCTGAATCACTTATATATCCAGCTCAAGATCACTGATTCAGAAACTTACACATGATGGCAAGTAATTATCAACCACCTTCTGCATCCAGTATAATGTATTGCATTTATTACAGAGTAATTGACACTTTTAGCTGTATCAGCAAACCCTCAGTTGGCTGCAACATAAAAATATCAAGGTATCAAGAAATTACTTTTAATTTTTTGATGTTATATTAAAATTACAGTTCTGACAGACAAAGCTAAATATTAGTTGTTATTTTTAAAAAGTATAGGAGTTAACCACTGAACAAGTTTGTTCCAAGAACAGTACAACTGGTGATGGCCTCTTTTTATAGATCTGAATACTTTCCATCCTCACTGCAGTAATGCTAAGATTTGTGGGCAAGACGTAGCACATATGGTAGTTAATCTTGAGCTATGTGCATGTTAAATGACTGGCAACTGGGTTCACACTATTTGGCCAGCCAGCTGATGCCAAACAGTTTCATGTAATATCAAACAGTTCTGTCTGTCTTTTTCTCTGTGAAAGCATTAATTTGAACTCTTCCTTCTTATTCATAGAATTTTCATGAAAACATGCAGGAACAGAATTATTTTTGAGAATATATTCTGCCTTTGAATTGGTGAGATGGGATGAAAAATTGAGTAGGATGAAGTTTCGAGCTGAAGATGGAAAGACAGACATTATGATCTCAAAAGTCTCTCTTTTGGAAACCAGAGAAAAATAAACCTTTTCTGACAGTATAGTCATAGTTATCTTCTGTGTAGCAAAGAACATAGAGTCAGATGATGCTGTTGTTGACATTTTTAATGGCAGTTATTTTTAGTGGTGAGCTGCATACAGTTTTAAAACTATGAAATATCCTTACTGGACTTAAATTCTTGAACTATACAACATTAAATCCCATTTTCTCTAAAGGATTATGGCATATTTGCCACAACTAGAAATAACCTCAAACGCCTAAAAGGAAAAACCAAACCAAAACCAACAGTGACATTTTTTTTTGACCTTAGTGTTTGAGAGAGGATTGAAATTATACGTATGAGTGAAAGTGAAGATAACTGACAATATTCTTGATGCCTTAAAATTTCAAGTGAGGTATGGTTACTGAAAGCTCTAGTTCTGAAACTGGGCTGCTGATAACTAAATTTGTTTGTGTATTTGGTATTTGAGTCATTTATCTGGATTGCTGTGTAAATATGTGGGTTGAATTATGAAATGGCAAAGAATATCCCAAGACCCAAAACTTCAGAACAGTCACTTAGAATCAGTGAACAAGAAAACATCAGCTTAAAGTTTAGATGTTGTCTACTAGTACCTGTCAATTTAAGAACTAAATTATTAAAAAAAAAAAAAAAAGTGAGGAAAGACAAACAAAAAAGGTAGATGTGTTTTCTTTTCTCTTTTCTCCTGTGGTAAAAATGTGTTGCTGAATTAACATGTGATAATTGTAAAAAATTCCAGTTTTCATTGTTAGAAAAAAAAGTGACAAAAACATAGAACAAGGTAAGGTACATTATTTGTGTTATAACAGTGCCTTGAGGGTCTCCCAGATAACTTTTTTTTGTCTTTAATGAGGGTATGGTCCATGAAGAACTCACATAGGCATAGAGGAAACCAAAAAACCCTGGATATTTTTGAATACAAAGCAAAAAAACCCCAACCCTCTGAAAGGTGTTACTAATCCTTAAATGGACACAGATGAAAAACTAAGACAGACAACTCATCAGTGGCAGGGGTGGTGGCTGAACTGGGAATTTTAATGCCATTTGTTGCCTTCACTATAATGCAATTGCTCTTCTGGAGCCTGAGTCAAACCATGTTTCTTTTATCTGGCTTTAGTTAGTCTTTCTTCACAGTCTGAAAAAGTTCTTCTTAGAACTCACCTCAGTCTTCATCTGAATTTGTTTGCTACTGTTCCCAAAAAGTATTATTTAACAAAAAATGTATTTTTATGGCAGCTGCCAAAATTAGTTTTGATAATACATTTGCACTAAAATACCTGCTGTTTAATAGTTC
The DNA here is from genome assembly GCF_031877795.1 of Strix aluco. Lineage (NCBI taxonomy): Eukaryota > Metazoa > Chordata > Aves > Strigiformes > Strigidae > Strix > Strix aluco. The sequence goes on along the minus strand of NC_133934.1, from coordinate 100,427,378 downwards.
TTCGGTTGTGAATTGAATTGATTTGTCTTTGAATAAATATACTGCAGAAATTGGACTTTTCTGTAAATGTAGAACAATAAATGAACAGTTAACAATATCTATTTTGCTTAAGGAAGAGTGGCAAGGTTTTATGGGATATTGTAGTATATTCAATAGATTAAATAAACATTTAACAATTCTGAAATCAAGCAAAAAAAGTCAAATGGCAGATATTGCTAATTTTTTTGACTTTGAATATATCAGTGACTAAGTTCTACTGTGAAACTACTGTAAAAAAGAATGAGAGGAAGAATGCATTATTATCACAGCTAAAAATGGGTTTAAATATAGAAAAGCAATAAAGCTTACTGAATATGTCAGTCATAATATTATGCTATGATACCTGGTCTTTATACAGCATGATTATACATTAAAGAAAACAAATGTTAAAGTTGCTATGTAGTTTCTAATAAAAAATATATACTGTTGTGGATTTTCTTTCCCTTCAACTTTTCCTGTGAACAGTAACAAAAATGCAAGATAGGATATTTTAGTATAATTGCAATGTATTTGGATATTGCATCATAGTTATGTGACAGTACTAAGCATTTTACTATGCTGGCCTGTTTATTATTGCTGATGCATAAAACGAGGACCTTTATGAGCTCATCAGTATGAATAAACTCATCTGTGTATTCCAGGACAAATACACGTGGATGTTTCACGCTTGATAAAAGAAGTGTCAGATCTGACAAAGTTTGCCGCAGCTGATTATTATCTTGAGCTTTTGGATCATCTAGACTACTGCTTGATATCGCCTTTGCTATTGAGGGCACCAAACATGATCACCCCCTACAGGATTTGATCCTCTTTCACAAAAAGACAAAGCCATAGTTTCCCATACAGAGTTTCTTATAAAGTGCATACATGTACTAATGTCTTCTATTTCACTTCATCCTTGTGTCAGAAAGACTATAGCACTGCCTGTACCTTTGAGGAAAAAGAATGACAGCTGTCAGTCCTGATTGACATGAAAATTTACTCTTGCAAAGGAATAAAATTTTGAAAATGTTTCAGATCTTTCCTAGAATCTGAATGGTTCTTTTGGGCAGTTGAAGTGGTTCAGTATTAGCAGCAGGTACTGCAACATGAATTATTCAAACTTGATGTTGGATGAATTTATCCTCATCCACAACTTAAATAAATTTTTGGTGTTAGCAACTGTAGTAATAGTGGAATCTAGCAATTACAGAGGTTCTACTTTGAAAATGATAGCAAAGATGCCTGTGTTTTTTTCCAAATGTGCAATCATACTGTTATGTTTCTTTTAATGATAGCAGAACGTTTACCAGCATACTTTAACAAACTGCAGTCCCTCTTTGGCTGATGGGTGCTAACAGACAGCAAAAAGCTTATTATATGTAATCTAGTCTATTTTTAAAAGAAATGTTTTTCTATGCTGGTTAGAAGAAAAGAGCTTCAACCAGCTTTTTTTTTTTTTTTTTTTAATAGGGGATTTTTTGTAAACTGGTGTTTTTTGTTTGGTGTTTTGTTTGTTTGTTTGTTTTTCCCTAAATAACTCTTGAGCTGGACTTAAGTATTCTTGGTAGCAGGAATATAACCTGGCAAGGATAGCTGAATTCTAGAAACATTGTGGACAGGTGACATGGCAACTCTCAAATGATAGTGTGTGTTTTATTAAGATTTGTCTATGGGGGGAGTTGTAATGAACAGTGTGCACAAATACATGTTGGTGTGATACACTGATGCTTCTTCTTTCCTGAATACAATCAGGTGAAATATGATATTTGAGCTTCATGTTTTTTAATGGGATACTGAAGGCATATTAATTTCTTGTATCTGTTGGGGCATTTTCTTGCAAATTAGTGCTTGAGAGCATGTTAACCTTGGTGGAGTTATAAGAATTTCTCATAATGGAGACTGATGGCTTATTCTAAAGCACTGATCAGTGATTGCCAAGGCTGCTGTTTTAGGCTATGAACCAAAAGAGAACAGGAGGAATAAAGGTAATTAAATCATGACTGGAGGCATTTAAGAAGTGCTGGAGAGAGAGTCGTCTCTATAATCTGCCTGTCAAAAGTGAAGGAATGCAGTTTCCAGTCTAAAACCATACAAATGACACAGAAATTTGCCTTATAGCAATCAAGATAAAAGGGTGTTTGGTACATGTGCTTGATATTTACATTTGTTTATTTTAGTATTTTAAATTAAGATAACAGAAAGGAACACTGACCAGTGAAATTCACTCTTGGGATTATGGCACAGATGCATTTCCCATTATAATTTAGAAATGTTTCTCATTAATTTAATTTATAAAGCAGATTAAAGGGCACTACTGAGATGTTTTAATATGAAGGTTGTATGCATGCTTACAAAAAAGTATAATTAGACCACCATTAACAAATCCATTGTAGTTAAGTTTGTGTTTATTAAACAAGAATATAATACAAACCTCCCGTGTAACTTAATATATATGCAACTTGAAGCCCTGAGACAGTACAGTTCTTGTTACACAAAAATGGTTCCCACTGGGTACATGTGGCTGCATAAAATGCGTTTCAGATGGTGGGGGTTTTGGTAAAGAACTTAAATGAGTAAGCACGCACATGCATTTTTGTTCTTCAGCTAAAGAAGTGACTGTTCACATGTGATCTACCATGGTTCTTTTAGCTGTCCACCGGAAGAGGACATTATACACACTTATGTATCACTTTTAAAATAAATAAATAACCCCCCAGAAGAGCACTGCTGAATCAGAGTCTGGACAGAATTTTCCAAATGTTCACCTGCTGTTCTGGCTAGCCAAAGGTCAGTGTAGATTAGGGTTACTGCTGAAGGGGCATGAAGGAAGGGATTGTTTTGGGTTGGTCAGAGCTCTATTATGAAAATCTTGTACTGGTATAAATAGAGATAGCTATAACATAAAGCAAGTAGCTCTGACTGCAACTGACTACTGACTGATAAAGTGCAGGATTCATTGTTCTAATGAGACTGAAAAATGTAAACTCAGACTGATACAAAATAGGTACATACATCTGTACAAACAGGGAATTTAAGAAACATCATCATGAAATGTTATGGCTCATTTTAATTTAGTTCCTACTGTTAGTGAGGCAAGATACAAAATTACATCTTTTTTTGACTCACTAATGCAAACTGCACACATGAGACCAAAATGGAAATTTTATTACTAGTGGCAAACAAAATATATTTCTTTGTTTTTGAAGTGCTTGAACTATTTTTACATTGGGAATGCTAGATTTTATTTTTTTTTTTTTTAGGGAAGCAACTAGTTTATTGTTGCAACTTCTCTCTAGCTGTACATTAAAGTTCATGCACTAACTAGGCACATACTATTTTAGATTGTCCAATAAAAACAATGAACTCTGAGTGTGCCTGGAACATTCATAAACTGTGATCCTAATTACAATTTCAAAAGGAAAGGAAGATGATGAATTAGACTGCTGTGACACATATTTATTTTATTCAGTGCCATTAGAAAGTATCTCTCTCTCAAAAAAAAAAAAAAAAGTAGCTGAAGTCCCTTGTCCCTAAATTCTCCTGGTAGCAGAGGAATTTGGCCATGCAATTCCGTTATTCTGAGGGCTGAGTGACTAAATCCAGTGCAGCTCTGAGGAATTAACTCTGCTACACCGGTTTATCATCATCACTGTCTACTAGTCAATTTTAAACCCTTAGACCTTGTGACAAATAAAGTATTCCAGTAAGTTCAGCATTTTGAATTCCAGTTAAATTACATTCTTTTAAATTAAAATTACATTAAACTCAATTATCATGAAATCAATTGTAAAATTTCTTCCTACTATGAATTATGAAGAAAATCATAGTTCTAGTTATACAGCAAATGCTAAATTTTTATGCTGTTTTATGATTTATGGTATCCTGCTGTATGTACTTAAAGCAGAGTAAAAGATTCTGAAGGTCAACTAAAGTACTCTAAAAATAGCATGTATTGAAATGAACAGATTTAGAAATAGTTTCCAATTTGTACAATTAGTCTTGTAAAATATATGAAGCTTTCCAAGACTTAAGATATGCAAACTAAGGGAGTGAAAGCATGGTACAAGAGAAACCTCTAAAATCTGACCTAGTTGTTTGTGGTTGAAGATGTTTGAATCACAAAGAGGGACTCTGGAGTTTGAGGATCTGGGATCTGATTACTAGCTGATTTTTTAGGGTGTAATTTCTCATGTGAGACTGCAAAGCACACTGTATGTAGTTTATCCTTAACCCTTATTGAAGTCCCCCACAGAAAAGCCATACTCCGTGGGATCCTCAACCTGTTTATTCATGATGAAATGACTAGGACACTTCATATTATAACCCATGCTTGAATGAAACCCTTACAGTTTTGTGAATTTCTGGAGTATATTAGAAACTTAAAGTACTGCTTTAGAATGTGTTACAGTGGAAAGTGAGTCCCACTGTAACCATCTGGAAGTAATATATTTAAATGTTTAATTAGATGGTTGATATATTAGCAGAACAAAAAAGATTGCATTTTGCCTATCAAAAGATTACGCATACTCAGATATGTTGTGGAAGATACAAACTAGCAGGAAAGATGGATTTTATTTCGAAAGGAAGGGAAATCTCTCTTTTGCATATTTGTGACTCTCATTGGTAAATAATGTGTGTCAGGGTGTACTAGATCATTACTCACGTGAGCTTCATGTACTCTCCTGTAGGGGAACTTAACTGAAACTTCAACCCACTAAAGTCAGCAATCAGCTGAAATAACAGTTCTTGGCAGTGACTGAGGTGGTATTTTTCTAGGGCCCTGACAACTAGGGTATATCTAAATTGCCAGAGTAAAAAGTATTTGTAACTGGCAGCCTAAAAACTGTGTGTTAGATATATTTCCTTTCTGATAACTCTTGTCCAAGGCACTTTAAGGTCAATATGATTTCTGCACTGTGCCCCTTACAGAACTGAACCCTTTTATTGAATTTCTCATTTGGGAGAATTGTGAAGAAAGTGTGCATGTGTGTGTCAAGGCTTTGCCATAATCCTTTGCGTCAGAAAAACTGAGAACTTCCAAACTTCTGACAAATGCTTTTTTTGCACCTTTACAACTGTTTGCATCTATGTGACTGAAAGTGTATAAAGCTAGTTTCTGTATAGCTTTTAATTTTAAGCTGTGACCACAGCTGAGCAAGATGTGACCTTGCTGATCTTGGAAGTTTCTTTCTTTGCCCTACACTTCCATGTCTGTCATATGCATCAAGTGCCTTTCTTATCATGCCCATGCTGCACTTGCTATGTGCTTCCAACATGATGATTTTATAAAAAAAAATAGTGCTAGTTACACCCTCTTACTATATTCCCTCCAGAAGAAAGCTCTTCCACATACTTACAGGCCTATTCATAGTCTGTTTGCTTTGCTTGCTCCTTGAATGGATTTCTGAGCAGTGATAGAGTGAAATAGACACTGCATGCCTGTTGAATGGAGTCAAATAAAGTCCTCTGCAACTTCCCCAGCTTTCATGAAAGCTAAGATAGCTAATTTTTTATCTTTTTGTTTTTCAGGGTTTTTTTAGGAGGGGTTCCTTTTGTGACTTTGTTGCTGATATGTTCTTTAGTTTAAAACAATGATTCTTTGAACTCTCCAGAGGCACTATCACAGTTTTTGGGAATATAAGATTTTTGCAGGACGTTATTTTAACAGGGAACTTTATTCATGGACCAGCACTTCCCTAATTGGAGCTATATATGACTGTCATAAATTAAGTATTCTTTAGGTATATATGCTCATGTCAATTTAAGCACCTCCATACACCTCCACTTTATTTTGAAGCTGTTATTTAGAGAGCACTTGTTTCCACAGGATGGAAACTCATAACTATATAGTGTTTTGAATATGAACCTTTAGATTTATTGAAACATTTGTTTATAAAGTCAATGAACATGTCGTCCAAAAAAGACTAATGAAAAATAGTTAATGGAACCTCCATAACACAAATTTAGTTTTATTTATTTATTAACCTTGAAATAATCCCTATTTATCATAGTACTGCACATAATTATTTTATCAGTCTCTAGGACCCTGTTAAATTCACTGGGTTGGTTTTTTTTTGTTTGGGTGTGCTTTTTTTTTTTTTTTTTTAATTATTTTAATGCCTTCATCTATTAGGTTCTTTTTATATCTGAGTAGGCACTGAAGGATTTATCTCAAAGTCACCAGTAAGCAACTACTTATTTTAGTCTTGGTGATATTAATTGATTTCAGTGGAAATTAAGTGTCAAAATTTCTTTGAAGATCTAGAAGTAAATGACTCACTGATAATTCTGCAGAGATTAGAATGAAGTTATCTGTCTGCATACATGAATTATGTAATTAAATGGTTCTAGGGATCTGGTCTGTAGAAATTAAAGACTTGACTATAAACTTCTGGAGTGTTTGTTCAAGAATTCATGCAGGAATTTAGTGGTAAAACTAAAAAGAATTCTTGACACAGTTCATCCTTTCATCTTCCAGTGTCATGAAAAAAAGTCTCCCACTTCTGTCACAGGTTATTTACTCTTTGTACTTAAACGACTTACAGTCAAGGTATTGACTGTTTGAACTGTGATCAATGAAACATTAAATGAAGAAATTTTCTATATGTTCAGAAGAACACTTCCATTTTACATGAAAATTTACAGAAGACTTAACAACAAAGAATTGCAAGTTTAGTTAAAAAATGAATGTACATAAGCTACCATATACAGAAGAATCAGAACCAGTAGTGTTTTGACCAGTGTATATTTTTTTAGTCTGGTAAACTTAATACTTAAAGTTTTTCTTCTAATTTTATCCCTTTATCATTCTGAATTAGCAGTGAGCTGGACCTGATAGCTCATCAATGATCTTCATCCTCCTTTTGCTTCATTAGATCTGTTGCCTTATTGAAATTAAACAAAAATGATTATAATGAATTCCTTGTATGGAACAAGATGTTTAATTCATGAAATTTGTTCTAGGTTTGTTAAAATTTAAATTAATATTTTCCTTAGCAAGCTTTTTCTCTCTTACAGGAATACAAGATCGGAAAGTACTTCTCAAGTCACTGAATTCAGTCATCTGTTAATGAAGGATCTTTTCATAAACTTGATCTCCCCTGACATTGAGCTCACTTTTGGAAAAAACAAACATTTGCTTCCACAGATTGTTACAGAACCCCACTGGTCTCATGCATAACTATTAGCTTCTGATTTTCTCAAGGTTGCTTTATATATTTTTTTTATGGACAGCTGATACAGACTTTGCTGAAAACATAATTTGGTTTAAATAACATGCTGCCAACCAGTTACTCTTTGCAGTAAGAATCAAAATGAATTTGTTCAACTTCACCAGTACACATTGGTTTGGAAAAGAAAAAAATAATAGAAGTGGCAATTCCCTTTAAGTTAAGCATTCTGGAGTCATGCTTTTCTGAAATTAGTATCACAGTAGTGAATACTTCTTGATACTAAGTTCAGAATTTTAAATCTTTGTAAAATGCACATTCAAGAGATCAGAAACTACCTTTAGAGTTCTGTGCTGGTTCTGTGCTACCCTGATTGAAGGGACCCTTGAAAGGCACAGCAAGGCACACATCCAGGGGAGCATGCTGGACTGAGCAGCACTTGCTGACACTCCTGACAGCCATCTGTGCTGAGCAGAGCCCCCTTGCAGGGAGCACCGAAGAAAAGAAAAAGCAGTCTTGTGGGTTGCAAGGGAAATTAGAGAAATAAGTGGCACCTATAAGTGAAATATTGAACCCACTTGGGAGCTTTGAGTCAGACTCTTAAATGAGTTAAATACTTAAATATTCTAGGTTTTTTTTTTGACCTTCTACTCCTCGTATACCTTTTGTTTTTGATGGTATTTCTGCTTCTCTTAAATCTACCCAAGGGAATGTAATCACATAATAACATATTCCACAATAAAATACAGTATCATCTTAAATTATGAGATCATTAAGAAAGAGACTGCACTTCTGAACCTTACCTGCTCAGCAGCTTTTTATCTTCTGAAATGAACAGTGGTTTGTGGCTAGATTGGTGTTTTGGCAAACATTTTTAAAAGAACTCACTCCTACTGGTAAAGAAAACAAGTACTTGTGCTGAAGATGTGCGTGGAGACCAGAATGTGAAAAACACCATCTGTGACCTAAACTGCATCTGTTGGTTGGCCACTAAAAGAGGAGGAAGGTTTTGATTTACTAGCCAGACAGCTTTCTCAATTTTCTTGTCAGGAAATATCTTTAAACTGCAATACAGTTATGACAGCTTGGATAACAGCGTTTAGCTATACTCCAGCAGCTTTTAGATTTTACATGCTATATGCCTAGGCCTGTCAGAGAGACCTGTGCCAGACACAACAGTTCTAAAATAATTCTTTTCTCTTTCTCTTTTGCTTGCTGAATGTGAAATCTTCTAGTCACTTGGTATCGATTTTAGAGTTTTTCCCCCACAGATGTGGACTTTGATGTCACTTTAATATTAATAAAGACTGAACTAATAGTCCTTCATCACTATTTTAAAAAAGTTGAAAAGGAATGTTCAGCATGCAATAAATACATTGCCAGCACATATGTATTGCCAGACTTTGAAATATAGGTAGGCAACTTGTTTTCTGTTGTGTTTGGCTTTTTTTTTTTTTTTTTTTAAATAACCTTAGTATTTTTTTAATGACAGCATCTATTAGCTAATAGTTCTTAAAATAGTGAGTTAATGAGTAAGCGATAATACCTGCTTACCTTAATGAACAGTAGATCTTGAATGATAATGAACAGTGGCTCTTGTAACACCCAAACTGCAGGTGGTTAATTATGTTTTTTTTGATCCAATGGGACAAATTTTAATAGAATAACCAAGGTTCTTAAAATATTATGAGTTTTCTCATAAACATTTCTTTACCTTATTTTTATATTTGCTCAGATACTTGTACAGAGACTGATACAATTAGCTCACGGTCTGTTTCTATTTCCCACTTAATGTTGCTCTCCATGCCTTTTGAGAAGTTAAGCTTGTCAGCAGAAGGGTATGAATCTCAACGCCAATGACTTATTGCTATCTTTCTGGTTCTTTTTCTTAAGCTGCATATGATCCATGAATGATGATAAATGGATGATAAACAAAATGTCAACTGAATTTGCAACATTGCTGTAGAGTGGATTTTCCATCCATGTAAGCAACTTTGTTGGCCCAAATGTCAGGTGAATTGCTGTATGAAAACCTCGGTTTGGAAAGAACTAGTGGTGTTGCTGTATCAAGAAAAGACTGCCATGTATGTAGGCATAGTAATTTATTTATCACACAGGAAGTATATAAACAGGAAATAAAAATTTTTCAAGATACCAAATCATGAGACACTCATGTACAGCTCTGTCTTATACTTTAATTTCTTTAGACTTTTGATTTAGGCTAGCATTCATCATATCTACCATAAGCAGTCCAGAAGTCAGTCATTTAGTCTAGGCTTGTCATCTAAGCTCTCTTCCGGTTGTTCTTCCCATCTTAAGGTAAATGTTCAAGCCAAGTGACATGAGTTACCTTTCAAAGGCATTTCTCTGGATGTTCAATAGGTAAGACCTGGTTTTTCTTAATTTGCAATCTTTTTCTTATAAATGTAAGTAAGTGTATTTCCTGCTCTGTTGCCAGGTAAGCATGTAGAGCTAAGGTTATACCAATTTTAATGGACCTTACCAATTATTATGGAAATGCAATTTATAGTTGAAGAAAAATTGTATGTGCTACCTGGACTATAAACTTGCATGCCATCTGCCTTTCACACTTTGAAAAGCCTAAACATAAAATTAAGTGTCTTTTTAGATGTTTTCATGACATTACTTGCTAAAATCAAAGCTTTTAAGCTTTTCAATAAGTCAGTTTCCTTTAATAAGGTTTGGAAAAAACTCCAAAACCTTAATGGCTTCCCTAAATGTCCAGGAGTTAGCTTAATTACATATCTATGATGTGACTTCTCTCTTTCCCGCCCCCCCCCCCCCCTTTTTTTTTTTTTTCACTTCTGAAATTGCTCTCAATTAATTTGATAATCCCAAATTCCCTTGCTGGAAGAGATAGAGAAGCTGGTTGCTGTTCATGACTTTGTATATCCCAGTCATATGCAAATATGTTAACTCTTTTTGTACCTGAAGAGACCTAGTCTGTGCAGTTGTTCTTACAGAAGATTCTATTCTGATTACATCTGCTTGGGACTAGATGGGACTAGACTGACACATCATGCTTAAAGTCGAGGTGAGCTATGGGTTGATTCAGTAACATGATCATGTTTCATTTTGTTGCAATCCTTCCTATTTTTTTTGTTTATATCTGATGCATTTTTTGATCACTGTTGACCACTGAACAGACACTTTAGTAGTGCTCTAAATTCCTACTCTGAAATCTCATTTCTATGTGACGATAGCTCTTTATTTTATATATAGAATTATGATTGTTTTATCATACTTATAATTTTTAATTTACCTGTATTGTATTTCATCTGCTATTTAGTACCCCGTCAGCTAAAGCTGTAGGGTCCTCTGCAGCTCTTCACATTTGACCTTTGTCTTATCTGTCTTGAAGAACTTCATCGGTTGTTTTTTCTTCACAGTTCATCCCTTGTTCAGACCACTCATTAATGGACTGAACAACCAGTTACCAGTTTTTACCTTTCTTTTTCTGTCTGGGTTATGGTAGGTGGTTATTTCTTTCTGCCATACTTCTGGACATCTTGTAGTTTATGCTTGTTTAAGTCACTAAATTTCTGAATTTTTTCAGTATTTTAAAATCTATCTCAGATGTCCTTGCTAGCAATGATAATAAGAAAGTCATCAGCTGTGGTTACAATGCCTACTCAAGTCTATTTTGGAGTAAGTTTAGTAAGATTTGAGCTATACTCGTAGTGGAAATCTTTCAGTGGGGTATTGATATCTGAGTTTACTTTGCAAAGAACATGACATAGTCCATAATTCTCTCTCTTGTACATACAGTCAGCATCCTGAGTTCCTTGTTACCAGCTGCTTCCATGTATCCTCTTTTCCTTTTTTGTATTACTTCAATTAAAACAAAAAAACCCCCACAAAAAGCAACCCTATCATAGTTCTGAGATGCCAGAGGGTGAATTGGTGACATTTAATATTTTGGAGTTTTTATTACTAGTGAGTAAAAATTAAAAAAAAAAAAATGCAGAGAAGGTATAAAAAAACCCCCCACTTCAGGAAAAAGTACACTTTTTGAAGAGATATCATGAGGTATCTCTAGCCTTTTATTAAAAGTTTTGACATAGTTCTGTATTAAAAAAGTAGTTATAGATAGATAGGATGTTTCTATTCACAGTACACTTAAGAATTAAAACTGCTCTGTGATGCTGATCCTCCGTCTGGTGTTTTTTTCCTGAGAGCTGAATACAATTGTTCAAGTGCTTGTCTCTAGTACTTGCTTTCCAAATTCACACTGTAATGTGTGTATCTTTTCTCATACTCCCTGAAGTCATGGGTCTTGTGATTTACAGTTTAAACGATTCAGATGGCAGCTAGTAACTTAAGCTTATACAGATAACCTTTCCACACAGTTTTGGAACATATCATTCCTTGTACTTACGAGGATAAACAGAAAAGATAACAGTCATTGGAAAACCACATATTTTTTAAGAGCAATACATTTCTATCTAGCTCACATTTTTTAGATTATGGATATTCACTCATTTTGAAGACGATAGACAAGGTGTTGCTTGTCTTCACTCACCTCAGTTGGCCTTATATCTACATTATGCTCTCTTCTACAGAAGGAAGCTCAAACATATCCTTTCACAAACTGTTTTGGTGTCTATTCAAACTTTTCCCAGGGGAACCCTGTTGTAACTTCTTTCAGGCTCTCCTCAGACCTCTTTTCAGCCTCTTTCTCACGTTGTAATATTGCTGTCAACTTTCCCCTATTTAAATTCCAAACATCTTTCTAAAAAGAACCTTACTTAAGCTGGTTTGCCAAGATCTGATTTAACTATTTATCTCCTCAGTTGTATGTTAAGCTTCCATAGTAGACTATTATCCTTAGATGAACAGATATGTATTAAAAACCTGAAAGCCAAGAAACACTCTTGATGTCTGACAAATCAACCAGAAACTGTAAGCTGTTAGAGATACTTCATATCACCATGCCTACAAAGTTATGTCTTCTCCAGCTCGACAGGGATTTTCCAGCAGTTTGTAATAAACAGTTTTTAGACTTGAAGTTTCATCTGCTTGCACCTATTGTATTTACTGGAAAGGTGATAAAAGCTTCCTGCAAGCTTAATTTTAAGTCTAAAAAAAAAAAAAATCCCACTATTTTTTAAATTTTTTTTTCCTTTCTCTTTTTTAAATATTTTTTCTTTTTCTTCAACAAAAAGACATAAATTAGTTCCTTTGTTAGTTAACATTATCTTAACAGATGACACTGTTATATTCATGAATCAAGAGGGCATTCTAAAATCCAGAAACAATTGATAGTATATCAGAAATGAAGCTTTACTTTGATTCTTACATGCTACTTTAATTAAATGACAGCCAGAGATCAAATCCAAGCTATGAAAATATTTGTGCCTGACATCTAGTGTGTGGAAGTGGGGAGTTTTCTGAGCTCTCTACGAATTAAAGCTCTCACAGCCACAACTCTCCACTGGGCATTTTTTACAACTGTAATTGAAGATGCCCAAGGTGATTGCTTAATCAACCCAGTTCTCTAGCACATTAAAATTCACCATGACTTGCACAGCTACCTGACTCACTGGGGGAAATCTGATGTAGGGCTGTCTCACAGAAATACTGCCTGGTTTTAGCACAATCTAAACACTTGATCATATCTGTCAAAATACTCATCCTTGGAGAGCATGTTAGCATAGTATAAGAGCAGATACTACTTCTCTTTGCCTCTAGGGCTGTTTCTGTTAAGTCAAGTGAGTGTGTGATTCACAGCTTTTAACCTCTGTCCTCCTCAGAGGCTCTGAGACAACATGGAGGCAGTTTCAGCATAGCTAATATGACTTTTCCACCATCATCTTTTCCTACTAATGATACAGGGAAAGTGGCTTCAATTGATCTTTTACCTACTTGTCCATCTCTGGTCCTGGCTGAAACAAGAATTTGATAAACATAGATTGTTCCTGGGTTGTGTATGCTATCATACATTCCTTTACCCTTAGAAGAGTGACTGCATGATGATCTATGCTATCATAACGTTTGAAGCTACCATAGGAAATAACTCATATGCAGGGATTGTAGTCTTCTAGAATTTCCCTGAAGATATACATTGAGCAGAAAATCCTAGCAGAATAAGCCTCTTTCTTTGCAAAATTAGTACTTTAGTGCTGCTCCCAAATGAACGCATTCCTAGAGGTACTGGCTGCTGTAACAAAAGTTAATTCCATGTGCAGAAAAACCACATACTGTGATGGCTGAATTTTTAACATTTTCAAACTTAAATAATAGATACAAGTCACCAGTTTTACATCCTGCACTACAAAATCTTACTTTCTTTTTTCAGTACTTCTTTTTGTTAGTATGAAAGACTACTTTCAAGTCCCCAGCCATTTTCTAGCTGTCCATGCCAGTTTATTACAAACCTCTTAGTAACTCTTCATATCCGTCATTCATGTCACCACTAACGGTGGCCACACCATATTATTCACTCCTAATTTGTCTTTGATGCCTTGCTTGGGTAATTCTTCTTCTAGTGGCTTTTTCTCAGCTTTGTTTATGAATAACATCTGGCATGGGGCTTGCGCAGGACACAACTCATCTTGCCAATGTAACTCTGACAGCTTCTTTGCACCACAGACAGGTGAAGATATATTTATTTCTTTAAGCTACTTTACAAAGCTCATTTTCTTGAAGTATTTCATTTGGAGTAAAGGAATAACCTTGAGGTTGTAAATTAATCTTTAACACTAATACCTTTAAGGAAACTTTGATTACTTCTTTTGCATCTGTAGCTATGATTGCTGTGTCCTATAGGTTTATGCAGTATGTTATCCTCCTTCCCCACCTGGTCATAAGATTTCCTTGTTAAACCACTTCCAGGAGAACATATCTCACAGAATTCACTCATAAGCTGTCACTAGTCAGAGGTCTGTTCTTGCATTACTAAGGTGAGTAATTTACAAACAATATCCTTAGTAAACAAAAATGTGTGAGTTGCCGTTCCTGCCACTAACTCATGTATGTACCAAACTGTGTAGGGCAGTAGGTCCAGTCTCACTTGCATTTCTTTAGAGAGAGTGGAAAGTATTTTTGCTCTTTTGAAACCTTTGTCATTGACTGTAATTCCTGTTTATAATAGTCAAATTGTGGATTGGAATAGTCACCTTTAAATATGACACAAACAGGCAACCTGGTCTTCCTTTCCCTCCTGTAGGACACACAGACACATATACCTTTTCCAGAGACAAACATGACAGCAAAGCGAGACTATAACTTAAAAGATATGGGCACATGTTATCAACATTTGTTAGCATTTACAGTGTAGTTAAAATTAATGACACTGATTCTTAGAGTATGTTTTGAGGCATTACTTGGATAAGTTTTGCAGTAGAACACAGAATAAAATTATTATTGAACAGACTGCTTTTTTAAAGAAAACCATATATTTTGGGCATAAGGTTATTATTCTTGAAGCTGGCAAATTTGATACCATAATAGCAAAAAATGCACAAGTTCCATACTGCTTACATGAGTGTCTTTTTGTCTCTGCTGCTCTGCATCACCTGATGATCTATGATTTCTACAACAATCATGATGACCTTTGTGGTGTGCAGTAAGTGTCAGATTCACAAAGAACCTTAAATAATTCTATGGCTATGAGTTTTTGAAATGCTTAGTTTTTCATCTCAGTAACTGACATATCTGTCACTTGGAGACTTTACCTACACAGACTTTCTAAGAAAAAATGAAATCTTTTTAATAATGCATGAAATCAATCCATAAATCATGGGGATATATTGCTATTTATATTTTTCGAAAAGTTTTAAAAAAAAGAATTATGCCAGAAAAAAACCCAGTTTTTGTTCTGTCTTAACTGAAAATAAGAGTCTTTCAGATTTGATAAAAATACTGCAGCAGATCCGAAGACCTACAGAGAAATCTATTATCACATTATGTTCTTTTAAATTGTTAAAAAATGTAAATTCTAATTAGATATACAATTCAGATTAAAATGCATTTTCACATGATTAATTATCAAACTGTTGATTTTTCTCGTAGTCTCAAGGTTAAAACTATTCCATGGTTTAATGCAAATTCCTCCAGAATCTGATTCAGTGGATACTCTTGTTGCCTATATTGAATTGTACACAGTAGACCAATAAAAGCAATCTGATTGATTTATCTCGTTATGGTTTTGATGGCTTCTAAAGCACTAGCTATAAAATAAGCTAACTGGAAAATCAAAGTTTTAGTGACCTCTGAGGAGTCTTCATCAAGTAGTCTGGTCTAAATAATGTTATTTTAAATTTAGATAGTACATTCACAACACATTTTATGTAACAAACATTGACTATTTGTGAATAGCCTCCTTCCCCTGTTGAATATGGAGCCTATTAAGAAAAAGTCTCCAAGTAGCTGGGAGCAAACCTTTAAGAATTTAGTTAAGTAGTGAGTGTTTGGGTACTAATATTTTCAGAAAGGCTACCCACCTGCAAACCCTAGTTTGTCAATACTCCAAGGCATCCACAACCACATGCTTCCTCTAGCCTCTTATTTTTATCATTTCTCAGTTACTGGTTTGTATAATGAGAATCTGCACCTGCAGAGTTGAAAAGATCACCTCCTATAGTAGACTAATCTATAAGGGTTGTTCTGGGAAGAAGAGAACAGTTTTGTTGTTTCTGGTCAGAGGAAAATGGATCTATACCTTTGCATTACTGCAAACATTATCTTTTGTATATTTAGAAATAATGCTTGTGAATCAGCCATAAACTCATATCAAATTCATTAATAAAAAGTGTAGCAATTTAAGTTTCTTTGTGTTCATTTTCAGATTACCTGACATTCCTTATGAATACTTCAATTGCTAATTGTAATTAATTGTAAAATTCTAATTCACTGCTCTGTGATTAGATGGTAAAAAATATTACTTGATAAAGTTTTAAGATTCTTTCTCAAAACTAAGAGTATAACCTTGTTTATTCCATTTCTGAATGTAACTTTAAAATATTTTGACTAGAGGAGCAATTCACAATGATATTGTGTGCTCTTGATAAGTCTGGCTTGATTTGTAATTAAGTTTTTACGTTTTCTGCAGAGTTTCTACTTACAGAAGTAACAGGCTTTCTGTAGAAGTATTAAAGCTATTTAGGATGTTTTAAGTGAAACTATATCTCACTAGTTTTAATTTGAAGAATCAAAACACACTGGTTAGTTAAAATGCTTTTATTCATTCAGGTTAATCCTGTGGTGTTAGATTTTTACAGTGGTAATAACACTCTTCATCCTTCTGAGCTATAAATGTATCCCTCTGATGAAATGAAGTCCATCAAACAACTATCAGGAAGAGGAGGGAGGGTAATTTCACTTAAATACTGTCAGAGGATGTCGTCAAATTGCCCATCTCTTTATAACAGGTAACTTAGTGTAGAGGTTACTGGCCTTACACCGTTAGAACTTCCTGAACTTATTTTCTTCTGAAAACTTTCTTTATGAAAAAAGGATGAATGTCCGCCCACAATGTTGGGTCTTGTCCTAATTGCAAACCAAGCAGAAGACTGGAGCCTTGACAATCTCTCTGCAGTGGCTCACATCTAGGCCCTGGCAAGCATCAAGCCTCTGAGACAGCAGGTCTTGGTGGCACATGGGTCCCCTGCATCAGCAAGTCTTTGACCACTATCACCCATTGTTCTTTGTTGTGTTGATCTGACCTGTGGATCTGGCACAACCAGCCCAAATGTCAGAACTTGTTGCCCTACACCTGTTTTTCAGCTGAATATATGTAGGAGGAAAAAGAACCACCTTCTTCTCCCAGAATTCACAAGCCTCCAGGTTCCACCATTGCAAGAGTCCCTATGTAGACTGAGTAAAACCATATGTTCTGGTTAATGCTTAGTGACACTTTAATTTAGGATCAAATGTACTGCACTGATCTTCTAAGGAGGACACTAATCACTGGCTCTATTGTGTAAGCCTGATACTTTGTATAAATGATGCAGGCCTTGCTAACGACTCTACCCTTGAAGAGGAGCTAAAAGATTGATAAGAGAGGAACATCCTTCCCCAGAAGGCACCAAAGGCTGGATGATTGCCTGAGAAGCATGAAGCCAGCAAAAGTCTGCAGCAACTGGGGAAAGGTAAAGGCAGCATGGGGAGACCGTGACCACCAACTCAATTTAATACCAAGAAGACGTGTTGCCCCTCACCCTTTGAGTTTGCACAGAATAACTAAAAGACACTGTACCTTTAAATTGAGATGGGGCATGTTGTTAACCAATGAGGGACAAAATGATAAGAAACTAACCAATGGCCATTACAGTAGGTGTGTATTTGTGCAGTTTGAAGTGTATAAATACATTGAAGTTCTTTTGTGTGGTGTCCTGGCTTTGTGAACTCATCACCTAGTATCCCACTCTGCGCACATATGCCTCTGTATGCCTCTGTTGTAACTCATTATTTGAAAACCTAGTACTTCAAAAACGTTGTAACTGTTTCCCATGCTTAAAGAATTTTTTTTTTTTTTTTGGATAGTGTCTTCCACTCTTTTTCTTTCTTCTTTAAAGTAAACACTTTAAGAATTGCCTTTTTTTGTTCTGAAGCGACCTCCCATCTGAAAGGATTTAAGAGTTAAACCATTAGCAAAGAACCTCTTCCAAAAGGCAGTCAACTTGTCCATTTTCTCAACAGGTGTAAGAGGGACAAGATATTCCTTTTTTTCCTGTATTTTCAACAGATTAAGACAATTGAGAGGAACTGACAACAATTACATTAGATAAAGTTAATCTGCAGTTTAGTCCTATTAAGTGTAATGGAAGAAAAAATTCAGTCTGAAGAAAGGAACATCAAACAGAAGACAGCACATATTTCAACTCACTAAAATAAGGGAATATGGAAATCACATGTAACAGACCATACAGTGTGGAACTGCCCGAGGAAAACACTACTCTTCAGCCTTATTTAAAACAAAATTTTTATTATAAAGAACACAGTAAATATTGTAGTATAATTTTTTGTCTGATTGTTTAATCAAGTCTTTATCACCTCTTCAAAAGAAGCTTGACATTTCAGCTACATTTAAATAATTAAATCTAAGTTAAGGAAACAGTAATGGCTAACCTGGGCCACACCAAAGGTTCATCTTATTCCAGTTTTCTATCTCTAGCAAAAGACACTACCAAGTTCGTGGATATAGGAAGCAAACAGACTGAAACTTCCCCTCCAGCTTCTGGCAATCCAGGACTTTTAACGCTAGATATAATATTTGCATAGGTCTTCATAGACCTATTTGATAGGTGGTCTTTCATGGATATTTGATGGAAATTTATTCCATGAATTTGTTTACAGCCTTTATGAGAACTTTTACTACTTTGGGCAGCTAAAATGTCCTGTGGCAACGAGTTCCATAGTCTTGTTGCAGCTTATATAAAAAAGTATCCCTTGCTGTTTTAATTCTTCTGCCTTTGAAATGAGTCTCCTATCTTTTGTGTTCTAAGAAACAATGAATTCCTGGTTATCTTGTCCTTCATTTGATATGTATATTTGAGACAATTATGTATCAATATGTATATGTATGTTTATATTTTTTATCCAAAACAACTTCAATAATGTTATCAGGTTCAAAAATAAAAAAAAAAAACACTGAGTTTCTGCAAGGAGACCAATTTTATAATTACTCAGATGTTAAATTAGCTACCAATTTACTTGTAAAATCTCATCAAATTCAATTTTTTCTATAAAAAATAAATGCTGTAATTTGGGAAGGATTGCTGGTTTTCTCACACACATCTGTGTGAGGTTGAATCTATTGAATTTGTGCTTTAACTGCAAAACTAATAGTTAACTGCAAGAGATATGTCCATAATTCTTCTTGATTGATAAAAGTCATAAATTTATAATGTCTCTACTTTAGCTAAATGTAAAATTCAATATATTTATGAGAAATATGGAATTAAAATTATTAAATCAATGCATCTGCCCTACACCTCACTTTCCTTGTGCACATGTGAGACAAAGATAAAATGCAGCTCTACTGGATTCATAGATTATAGTGCTTATCTCCTCTCCTTAAAAAAGCAAGTTCTACTAGTTGCTGTTTTTTTAAACACTTCCAGACTGGCTATAGAAGAAATCCTATAGCACAGGAAGGTATCTTTAGGATATCCCAGTTGTGGTCAATCTGTCTGGTTATGCTCACTTCTGGAGTATTGCTCCATATCTGGCCCTACATTTAAGACAAATTTTCTTCCAGCCCATGTATGCTTCAGAAATTGCCTGTGAAAGGATAGATGACTTTTGCAACCAGGTGCAGTTGTCACCAAAACGGGATAAAAGAACTTATTGACACCAATTTGATGTAGATAAGCAGACACTCCTTTATTAACGGCCGGGTGTACAGGGGAGTCATTTCATCAACAACACACACCTGAGTCGTGTAACATGCTGATTATATTGGATACAGTAATACATATTAATCAAGTTCTTATACAAAAACATGCTAATTCTTGTAACTCATTTTCTTATTCCCACCTCTTTCCGGTCATGCGCACTTGAGTCCTGAAATGAGTCGGGGGGCTGCTTTTGCGATCACCACAGACTACTGACTCAAAAAAAGACCCCGCAATGTCCTTGACTCAAGGACTTTGGCTCACATTGCAATTTTACCATGCTTCTAGGCCCTTTCACAATACAGCTTTTAAAACACCTGGTCTACAGGGCAATAAATCATACTCACTAAACAGTCTAACAATGGTACCTCGTCTAGCAGCATAGCTGGTTGTATGGTTACCTTAAACTAAATACAACATCCCTATGACTACTTAAAACATTACACCACTATCTTTTATAAAAACTGATATTTCTGTGAGATTCTATTTAATTGATTAGTCCTAATCATTCCTTATCAAAATCACCAAAAATCATCAACTCAAATTAATAACAAATCAGTAACAATCAGTAACAATCACTAAGACAGTTACATAAAGAGGCAGCAGAGGCAGAATGGAGGCAGCAGAGATGCAGCTGAGGTTTACCTATTTTACCTGAAGCAGAGCAGGCCAAGTGCAAAGACTGCTTGCAACAATAGCTTTGGGAGGAGTAAGTTTCCCCTGCTCAGGGTAGTAACTTTTGATACAAGGAAATGATCACCTGCTTTGCAACTTATTTACTTATAGCAATTTATAATGATTTCTGAATATTGCTTAATAATCCTGCTTGCCCTGACTGTTCTGTGGAAGCTTACCAAGGACTACTGTATTCACCAAAACAAACCAGTTTTCTGTGGAAACTTACCAACAATTATTATGTTTGGCACAAATGTTTCTTGTCCTTGGAAAGCAGATGTGTTCTAGCAAGTTGATGGATAGATAGCCATATATGGGCAGTAGAAATTAATAGACTGGTGCTTTTAGATAAGATAGAGGTGGTAAACTAGTGGGAACCGCTCTTGTTATTCAAGAAATTGGCTAAGAGAATTTGTGCATGCTCTGAGGAGAAGTACAAGGTGAGAAAGACTGTGAGCCTTCCTCCAACAGACCCCCGAAGACGCCCACCAGGAGGCAATGCGCGGGTGCAAAGAGAACATAAACTGCTGACACCAGCCTCTAGAACTAACCCAGCCTTACTTATGCATATGTATATTTGTGTTATGTAATCCAATGAATATGTATATCTACACTGTATAAGTTTTTGGTAAAATGTGCTGTTGGGGTGCAAGCTTTGTGGAGAAATCCCCTTGCACCCCGGTGCTGGAGTAAACATACCTGCTGTGTAACTCTCTCCGAGTTGCAGAGTCTGTTTCCGCAAGTCACTTTAAAGCCTTATGGTTATTCAAATGACAAATTAGCCATTTTTCTGCTAATCAGAGCATTCAAAAAGGAAAGGAATAATGATAGCTGATGATTGTGTTCAGAATGTGTATGGAAGAAAGCATTCAATTGCTTGAAGGAGATCTGAAAAATTTATTGTGATGTGTTGTTTGGTGTCTGTGGTTGACAAAACGTGTATTTGTGATGTCTTGGAAAGCAACTGCTATGTTTTCGTCTGTAAACCACTGCATAATTTCTGCAGTAAAGAATGTTCTTCTGTTGGGAGGAATAATATGGCTTTTCTGGTGCCAGATTTTGGTTTCATAAAACTGAAGTTTGAGAACTATGAACTACCACTTTCCCTATTTTCCCTCTGGTCTTCTCCTTTACTCCACAATCAAGTAAATGAAGCCTGAAATGTGCTGTGTTTTAAAAGTGCATTCTGGTGATAAGTAGTCTGAGCATGACTCATCAAAGGGACTTTGGATAGGAGACAGTGAGGGAGATAATGAAACTGCAGACTGTATTATTTATTTGAAGGAAGTGCACGACAGATGCAGAGCCCACTTAACTCTACAATCCAGAATTCTTCTTTTAGAAAGTGATATTTTTTTTTCCCTGATTAATTAAGTGAGAGTGAACTACTTAACAACACTGAATTTGGGGATTTATTTTTTAAAACATTTCACTCCCTGCAAGAAATATTAACTGCCCAATTCCCTTGTTAAACAAATGGTCTTCATCTTAATTTTGATTGAAAATAGAAATTTAAAGATCTGTCATAAATGTCATAACATTTTAACTTTACTAACATGCACACTTGTAGCCGTTTGCAAGTTAGGGTTTCACCTTGTATAGAGGAGCTTAATGTTTTACATAAAAGAATATACTCCAGGCAGATAAACAAGCTAAAACTACATAGAACAAAACAAAAGAAACCACTGAAAGTCAAAACAATAAACATACAACATCAAAAATAATTATTGCCGTCTTTGCAAAAGCCACATGTGCAAGATATGTTTATATCTAACAAGTTTTATCTCGATTAGGGTGAACAGTAAAATTACTAAGTTTATATGTGTTAATACCCAAGGTCCTTAATTTCCATAATAATAAAAAAATTCCATATTTTATTAGGAAATTAAATTAGTTCAAGAGACATAATCCAATAGAGTGAAACAAGGTGGTTTCCAAATATAATCATCCTGAAAGTAATGGACACTGGGAATTGAATAATGTTTTCAGTTGATGTGTCATTGACCAGTTTTCATGAAAAGCAGTAAAAACAAAGCACTGAACTAATTAAAATACAGAATGGAGAAAAACATCTGCTTGGTACCTCTATAATTACTTTTAGGGTGCACAGGTTTCCTGCCCCAGAATCAAACATTCAGAGAACAGTAAAAAGGTCCATTTTGAATCTTACAATAAACATGTAATTTTAAATATTAAGCACAAAATAATTTCTGAAGTAGGCCTTTCTTCTTTCTCCCTTTCCACACACTTAATGAGAAGGGAATTACATTCCTTATCTTATTTGAAATAAGAATTGGTTTCTTTTTTTTTTTTTTTTGTCAGTGATAACTATCTGAACTTTGGTTTTATTGATTTGTAACTTCCAATAAGTAAGAGCTGATGTGTTTACAGTGTGTTATTAAATGACATGTATATATATTTTCCTGTGTATGAAGGGCTATGTATATATGTGTCTCTGTGTCTGTAATTTCCAAATCTCTCCTTAGAGTCCGGTTTAAAATTTGTAAATGTGGTGATCTTGTTGTGAGAGTGAAAATAAAGATTATACAGGGATGTATGTTCTCTGCTGGGCCATTCCACACTGTTGGAGTTTATCTGTTCAATTACTTGAATTCACTTTTTAGAAACACCTCCAATAGAAATAGATACATTATTGAAATGGTTATATTGCAGAGAATGGTGCTAGTTGAGATTTATTTGTGGAAACTTGTTTAAATAGAGTTTCACTTTTATTTTTTTTCCTTAGGCTGTTGCTGCAAATACTCTGTGAACTCATATAGAAGATGCCAGATGTTGAGAAATATTAATATTGCAAAGGCATGCAACTCTCCTGCTGTGGCACAAAGGCACACAGAGAAAAACCAATGAACAGTGCAGCTAAAACCTTTAGGTTCATTTAAGTTTAATAAGCTCAGAATTTGTAGATGTTATAAAAGAAGCAACAGACAGAGGTATTTTATTGGTTAATTTTTTACGTCTGTAGTTATTTTGGACTTCTAAGCTTTATGCATTAAGTTAGGTTACTCATATGAGTCTTACTAAAGCCAGTGGAACTGCTTATGGTAGGAAAGGAACATTCATGTCAATAGATATCGGTCAACATATATGTCTACATCTATATTCATATTGCAGGAATCAGAAATTCATGTTCTAGTGCCATATTGGTAGTCAAAGTGGGTACTCCTTCAGATACCATTCATCAATGCTACAAGATCTTCCATCTTCAGAAGACAATCAATGGTCAAAAGTACTGAAATATTTTGTATTCACAGTCTAGACTGTGACATACTCGACAGAGAATACTGATGCTATTATATACAGGAGTAGTCCACTTAGTATAAAACTATTCTTTCAGTAATAGTTTTTGGATTAGCCCCAAATTTAGACAATACTGACTTTCCCCCTTACCAGTTTGTATCTGTTGAGAAGTATAGGTTATAGTAGTTTATCCTTTCAGAGATTTGATTTTCTGAATATAATAAATACTGAAACAAAAATCTTGTTCATGCTTATTTTTTTCTGCAATGTCTGTCAGCTTTTCCTAGGTTTTCCTGAAGTGACCTTTCTGTCTTCTACTCTTCCACTTTCTGAACATGCTGAAGTTAGTAATTTTAGAACTGCTAATGGAGTTGACCTGAACTTGAGAATTCTGATTTTCAGAAACATTGATGTCAAAATCTGAATTCATTCTAAATCAAAATCAACTGACAAAAACATGTCACAGCAACACAGGCTAAGAAACATTGTTTAGCCGCCATTGAAACAAGCATTTTTGCACTGAAATGATGTTTCCTGGGGCTGTGGTTGCCTGAGACTGCTATTCCTGTTTTTGTAAAGAAGCCAGATGACTTTCTAACTTCCAGGTTACTCTGTTGGACCTGCTGGGCATTCTGATTCAAGATGCAGAGCACAGAATTTAGACTTCTGCATGTATGGCAGGGAGCTTGAAGCACCTAAACCTGAAATGTAGTAGGGCTCATTTAATGTTGCTGAAACCAGTTATTTAGTATGGGAGAAAGTTCAGTTTTAACCAGCCTGCTTTCTAATAAAAAATGGGAATCTTCCAGTTAAAAAGAATTTCACTGTAATGACCTTAAAAAAACACAAGTTATCTTATAACAAATATAATGGGTTTAATAAACTCTGTTTTCTGCAGGAAATAATCAGAAATCAGCCACCTTTTCCACAAAGATACTTTTTACAGGTATTTACTGAAGGTGCCACCATTTATTTGTTAGTTAATTAGTGTACCCCAGGCTTCTAAGAAACATCAGGCACAGAGGAATGATAATATCAGCAGTATAAAAAATTGTCAGTAGCAATTGTTCAAAGAACTGGAATATGTAGAATTTCAGTCCTTGTGTTTTTCTGAAGTTGAAATACAGTAACAAGGAGTCTGAGTAGAGCTAATTACCCTAAAGATGTATTGTCAGGAACTCTTGAAACAGATTATTCTGAAACATGAAAAACAGGAAGGAATAACTAATTTATCTAGCAGTAAGGTTGGATCTAATAGTGAGAAAATAAAGCATCAATCTGTAACTAAATAAGCTTTTTAATGCTTACTTTTAACATTTATTTTGTGGATTAAAATGTGGCTAACTGAAATAATCTCCTTTCCAAAGTGAATGTGAATAATGACAGATGTTATTTCTATACAATAGAAATTACTCAGATCACTGTTGCTTTGATGTTGTTGTACTCAAATATCAAAACCATTAATAGGGAAGAACAATGGTTCCATATGGATTATATACCAGACAAATGGCTAAATGTTTCTTCCACTAATAACAGTTCTTGTTAGAATCAATATCAGACAAATGAAAAGACTTTTTCTTTCCCTTAAAATATGTGATCCTTTCAAGAAAAGTACGAACTCATACACAGTCTCTTCATCTTATCAGGCTTAATAACTACCAATACTTGACAACCTCCCGGAGTTTTTCAAATCACTTTTTGAACATATACATTCTTTTGATTTCCATGATATTCTGTAGCTCTAGGCTTCATATATTAAGCACAAGTTTTTTTTGTTTCATTTTATATATGTTACCCGAGCATTTAATAGTGCACTGCTAGTTCTCATTTCATGACAAACAACGGACCACTCCGTCTTCCTCACAGTCTTGCTCTTTTTGTTGAGTAGTAGAGAACCTAACAAGATCAGTGATGATAAAGCTAGAGTGGTAGAGTGAGACCACTTGCTAAGTACTCAGTATAGCAGTCTCTGGAGAAGCTGCTAACTACTTAGGCAGCTTAAGAGCTGTGTATCTGATCTCTTGAAACTCAGGTATGCCAAAATGAAAGGCCATGTTAGATAATGTGAAGCTTCATATATTCCATCAAACAGCAAAGCCTTGACACATGGAGAACACAGATATTCTCAGGTATTGAATTAGCCCCCAAAAGAGCCAAAATTACATAGTCACAGAATAGTCTAGGTTGGAAAAGACCTTGAAGATCATCCAGTCCAACCATCAACCCAACATTAACAGTTCCCAACTACACCATATACCTCAGCACTATGTCGACCCTACTCTTGAACACCTCCAGGGATGGGGACTCTATCACCTCCCTGGGCAGCCCATTCCAACGCCTAACAACCCGTTCTGTAAAGAAATGCTTCCTAATATCTAGTCTAAACCTTCCCTGGCACAATTTGAGGCCATTACTTCTTGTCCTATCACTTGTTACTTGGTTAAAGAGACTCATCCCCAGCTCTCTGCAACCTCCTTTCAGGTAGCTGTAGAGGGTGAAGAGGTCTCCCCTCAGCCTCGTCTTCTCCTGACTAAACAACCCCAGTTCCTCAGCTGCTCCTCATACGACATGTGCTCCAGACCCTTCACCAGCTTCGTTGCCCTTCTTTGGACACACTCGAGTAATTCAATGTCCTTTTTGTAGTGAGGGGCCCAAAACTGAACACAGTAATCGAGGTGCAGCCTCACCAGTGCCAAGTACAGGGGGAAGATCACTTCCCTGTCCCTGCTGGCCACGCTATTTCTGATACAGGCCAGGATACCATTGGCCTTCTTGGCCACCTGGGCACACTGCTGGCTCATGTTCAGCCGGCTGTGAATCAACACCCCCAGGTCCCTCTCTGACTGGCAGCTCTCCAGCCACTCCTCCCCAAGCCTGTAGCGCTGCTGGGGGTTGTTGTGGCCGAAGTGCAGCACCTGGCATTTGGCCTTATTGAAACTCCTACAGTTGGCCTTAGCCCATCGCTCCAGCCTGTCCAGGTCTCTCTGCAGAGCCTCCCTACCCTCGAGCAGATCAACACTCCCACCCAACTTGGTGTCATCTGCAAACTTACTGAGGGTGCACTCGATCCCCTCGTCTAGATCATCAATAAAGATGTTAAACAGGAGTGGCCCCAAAAGCGAGTAATAGAGCACATCAGTTGGAGCAGATGTTTCCGTGTACATGTAATAATAATGCAGATATGTGCAAAATTAATTAAAATTCTGATATTTGTGGCCACTACATATACACCTCTAAACACCTGCAAAAAAACTGATGCCAAAAACTCCAAAGAGCTTGTGCTGTTTCTCCAGAACAGATGCAGGGAAATGATGAACTTTGACACATCAGTTATCATTGTACTGTATATGTACTATTATCATATATATTCATGTACTATATATTATCATTGTAGTATAGATTTCTAGGAAACATCCCTCTTCTGTTATCTTCCCTTCACATTAGTATGTGCTAAGGAAATAACTCTCCAATAAAGAACTTTACAGCAGAAAATATTTTTTAAAATATTTTAGAGATATAGTAGACATATTTTTCCTTCAACTTTTTCCCTTCACTCCAAAATATAGTGCATCGTGTCACTGTTCTGTACAGACGTTTTCCCCTACAAGGGAGCTTTATATGGTATTCCATAGAGGAATCATGGTTCTTCTTTTTCTGCTTGGGAAAATAAAGCTATAAAGGTATATTTTAGGATCATGAAAGGACTCCCATTCATTTATGCGTACAAATTACTATATCCAGATATACTATTAGAATACTAAAATTAAACTATTATCCTTGCTATAAATCATCATTTAACATTTTACCATGATGACAAGTTCTGAAGAACTCCCAGCTATATGCTTCCCTTCTGAAAGAAAGCCTAAATAAAGGCAAAAGGCAAGAGGCTTTGGAGGTTTTATTTGATGCTTCTCTTAGAGACCATTTTAAGGCGACCCTATAGCAAATACTAAATGTACTATGTAGTTGAGTTTAGAATATGTTGTTTCTTGAAAACTGGTATCTTGTATAATAAACTACTTTATTTTTGAAAGTTTTTTCCCCCCTAATGTTTTGTCAGTATTTTAAATTTTCCTATAAATTTTACAAGAAGAAAAGTAAAATAAACATAGCTTGATTATGTTTGTATGCAAAATTTACTATTCAAGGGTAGGAGAAAACTGGTGGAAAATAAAAAGAAGAAAAGTAAATCAATTGCTTGGTTTCATTCAAGAAAGTAGTTACATAGTTTACCTAGTCACCATTTTCCCCAGGTTTGTCTTTTTTAAATTATAAGAAAATGTAAATTTACAGTTACTTGAATATTAAAAAGGATAAGGAAAAGAAAAATAGAAATATTACTTTTGTTCAATGTATTGTTCTGTAAAAAGGCTATTTTGAGTGATTTACTATTAGAACATATGCCAAATTTGTTATCTTGGACACCACAAACAATTTTAAACAGAGACAAGCTCTATCTTATTTATAAACAGGCTAAACTTTTCTCCATACACAAACCACTAAAATATTCCTACTTATAATTTGCCTGAAAAAAAAGTGTAGAAGGGAAATTTGCTCTGATTTCCCTTCCTTGTCATGTGAGTTACAGCTATTTTTCACATAATTTTTTTGTTTCCAAAAATCTAACCCATTTTGAGAAGTTACAACCAGGCTGTACATTGCAAGGAAAGAACCATGCCCTAGATAAAATGAAGAAAATTGTGTAGACAAACATGTCTGTAGAACCACCATAAACCAGGGAGAAAGACCAATGATGAGTGTCGTTCCTCTGGGATTGGTATTGGGACCAGCACTGTTTAACATCTTTATCGGCTATGTGGACAGTGGGTTTGAGTGCACCCTCAGCAAGTTTGCCAATGACACCAAGTTGTATGGTATGGTTGACAGGCTGGAGGGAAAAGATGACATCCAGAGGGAACTTGACAAGCTTGAGAGGTGGGTTTGGGCAAACCTCATGAAGTTCAAGGCCAAGTGCACATGGGTCAGGGAAATCCCATGCACAAATACAGGCTGGGTGGAGAATGAATTGAGAGCAGCCCTGTGGAGAAGGACTTGGGAGTGTTGGTTGAAGAGAAGCTCAACATGACCTGGCAATGTGCACTTGCAGCCCAGACCATAAGCCAACCATATCCTAGGCTTCATTAAAAGAAGCATGGTCAGCAGGTTGAGAGAGATGATT
The DNA here is from genome assembly GCF_031877795.1 of Strix aluco. Classification (NCBI taxonomy): domain Eukaryota; kingdom Metazoa; phylum Chordata; class Aves; order Strigiformes; family Strigidae; genus Strix; species Strix aluco. Next base: position 100,398,717 of record NC_133934.1, on the reverse strand, counting down.
CTCCCCCTCTACTCTGTCTTGTGAGACCCCACCTGGAGTACTGCGACCAGCTCTGGGGTTCCCGACATAAAAAGGACATGGACCTGTTGGAGAGAGTCCAGAGGAGGGCCATGGAGATGATCAGGGGGCTGGAGCACATCCCATATGAGGACAGGCTGAGATAATTTGTTCAGCTTAGAGAAAAGAAGGCTTCAGTGTGACATTATAGAAGCCTTCCAGTACCTAAAGGAGGCCTACATGAAAGCTGGAGGGGGACTTTTAACAAGGGCATTTAGTAATAGGACAAGCGATTATGGCTTTAAACTGAGAGAGGGTAGATTTAGATTAGATGTGAGGAAGAAATTCTTCACTGTGAGGGTGTTGAGGCACTGCAACAGGTTGCCTCAGAGAGGTTGTAGATGCCTCTTCCCTGGAAGTGTTCAAAGTCAGGTTGAATGGGGCTTTGAGCAGCCTGGTCCCCTGCCCATGACAGGGGAGTTTGATACAGATGACCTTTAAGGTCCCTTCCAACCCAAACCATTCTAAGATTCTATGATTCTAAAGCAGATGCTGTATCTTATGTCATTGGGTCTGTAAGCAAAATTTTAGTTAAGGTATTAACTTCTTCAAAATCTTCTATTTTTCTCTGGAAAAGTAGCTGGAAATGTGACCATAGCTAGAAATGTATATAAACTAAGTTATAGATCAGTTGAAAATGCTGGTTTTGGTCATGGGTTCAGAAATTTTTGTATCCCACTTGTAAACTCATTTTATGGATTTCAAGTGATGTTTTTTCAGGGCAAGGTATTCCCTCTCTTAATTTCCAGTTTCAGGTACAAAGTCTCCCACCCATTTATACTGTCTTGTTTTTGTTTGTTTGTTTTGGATTTTTTTTGTGCTTGGAGAAAACTTTAAACCATTTTTAATTTTTCTTAAAAACAAAGAAACAGGTAAAAGGTCTCTTCACTAAATAGATATTCCAGAAACAGACTAGCAAAATATCGTAATAGCTTGGGCTTCTTTACTTCCACAATCAAAAAAAAAAAAAATCAAATCCCACGGTGCTCTTACATCCACAGAAATGAAAAGAATTTAGCCAACGTATGGGATGATCTTGTTTTAAATCCTTCTTAGTGTTATGAAGATCTGTGGCAGTGGAATTCTAAATCTGTGTATCTGTAAACCATGAAATCACCGCTAGATGGTGCTCAAGAATACATGTAGTCCCTAGGATTTGTAAACCTCATGGACTAAAACACATAGAGGATTGCATTTATCACAATGCTAAATGGTTTATAACTTCTAGAGGTTTAGTCTCCATGGTAGAAATCTAGATATTACTGTAAAGTTCCCTGGACCCCGGTAGGGGTGGAGATTTAGGTGTTTCAGGACTGCATACAAAATAACCAAAATATTCAGTGATTTTCCAAGCACTAGCCATGCACGTAAGGGTATATTTGGTGATAGGGAGTGCCTTAAAATTCACTCCATGCCAGGGGCAAATGTCTTCTCCAGAGAAGGTTTCTTTTATGTTCTTGGTCACAAAAGGTCCTTTCCACTATTCCTCGCAAGGACTTGGAGCTGTTAATTGTTCAGGCATGTATGCAAGAACAATGGGCAAGGTACATGGGATTCTCTAGTATAATGATTATGAGAACTTCAGGAAAAGTCTGATTTATGGCCTTTGTTTCAGTCTTTTAATCTGAGACAACAGCCACTATTCAGTTCCTGTAAAGCAACAGTCCCTGTCAATTGGGAGAGATATTTGGATACTTTTAGGCAATAGAAAGTGGGACGTGATTTAGTTTCACCATAGTGTGTCATCTTATCACTAAGTAATTATATATGCCGATCATCAAGTTTAAAAAGAAAGCCTCAGCACCAGCTTCATGTTGTATGGGACTCTACGGATTAGGTTTTCTCTGAGAGCAGTTACCAGGTTAAGCCACACAAGGACCATAAACAGAGGAAACTCCAGACTGTAGATGCTTAGGTAAGAATTTGTGTTGACAAAAACTGACATGTTTTTGCTGATGTACTGTTAGGAATATGGAGAGTGGTAAGATTAAATCTGAGGTACTCATGGGACATCAGTCAGAATCTAATCTTGTGTTTTAAGGTGACTGCTTCTACTTCAGTCCAACCTAGCCACTCAGGTACTGTTTTTGACATTCACCAGATAAAGCTTACTGTGAAATGTCTATGTTGAACAGTTTTTTCTACATATTTAGTGAGATTTTTTGGCTATATGCGATAAATCACCATAATCATAATAACTAAGGCAAAACATAGCTATTACTTTAAATTTTGTCTGTAAAGAGTGATGGAGGTATTACTCTGCCTTTTTGTAGAAAGTAATTATTGTCTGCCTTTCACTGAGGAAGTATAATTCAGTTCAGCTTTCTCAGAGCAAAACTATGTCCATTTTCCGCAGAAAAAACAGAAGAATTTTAGAGTGGACAATGAACAGCCTATGAAAGAAAGAAGGCAAAACAAAAGAGACAGAATGTCTCTTAGTTTCCCTTGTGGAGAATGTCTCTGGCTTAAGAAAAGGGAAAAGAATGAAAGTCTTATTTGATTTTGCAACTAACAGAATAGCACAAAAGCATGTTAATTGCTTTAAAATGGAGATGGAGAACTTAATTCAAAATTGGCATAAACATATTCAGCTTCCACTGAAGTTAGCAGTAGGTGAAAACTATGACTCTTCAGACTGCATTCCAATAAGTGTGTACACAGAAAAGCATAAACCATGAGTTACTTGGTACTCACATTTCTAGACTACAAACAAGGTTTACATTACACTAGATATTTCTTAATTACTCAATATATTTAATGAGTAATTTATTACTCAAAATAAATTTCTCAATATGGTGATACTATACACTGAATTAAACCTAAATTAGATTTTAGTAGATCCAGAGTACTTCAGGACTATAAGGCCAGGGAAGATCGAGTGAAATGGCCACTTGAATGAGACTTGGTCTTGCCCAGTTTCCATGTACCTTATATATTTTCATGCTTACTTCTTAAAAAATGGCGGTAATGCTTGCCTTAGTCAACAAAGTGTTGTGAAAGCTCCCCAGAATTTGGAAATGCAACATATATCAAAATTATCATGGCTTGAAGATGTTAAGTTTGCTGTAAAGTTGCAGTGCCATATCCCCAGCAGGAGTAAAGAAAAGTAATTTCTTCTCTTGTCACAAATTCCAAGTATATTCTGAGTAAAAGTCAGCCTTTTTTCATAATCACGGTACGCAAATCAATATTATTGTTCTATACAATATGCCAAAATGAATAGTAGTAACATCGGCTTCCTATCACTTGTGCAATTTCTTCAAGGCTAGCTATTTTCAAGCTCCAGTGCTCTTCAGTATAGGAAGGTGAATAAGATGTCAATGGGATAGATTTAGTACATTTGGGGTCTGTGTCATTTATAATATTTGCCAATTCTTGATTAAGCAGATCGACATACCCAGGCTCTCAAGGTCAGTTAAATTATATAAGGATGTGAACAAAGGTGAAGAAACTGTTCTTGAAGACAATGTATAAGCAGTTTGAAAATGTTTCACCTGATATTTAAAAGTACAAATCTCTGGACTAGTGTGGAAAAAGTTGGACACAACACAGGCCATTTACTTAATCTAAGAAAGATGTATTAGTTCAAATGAAATGGAAAGATATGGAAAAAAAATTGACTCAGTTGTTGAACAGTAAAGTTGGCAAGCTATTGCTGCAGTACAACCATATATTGTAGCCTCTTCAGCTTTTATAAGTTAGGAAGGCCATGACTGGGTCAGTACTTCACTTTGAGGTTAGAAATCTGAGTAACAACTAGATGTAGCTGGAAGTAGATATGGTAACATGGTAAGTAACAGCTTCCCCTGAGTCAGTTGAAAATCATACAATAAAAGAGTACGTAATTTGTGCTCAGGTACAGCCTCATCTCTGTCAGAGGAAGGTGTTAAATTCAGTTCGGGATAAATTTAATCTCTGGCCCATTATTTTGCTCCTTTATACTGCATTTTGCCTACATAAATTCCTGCTGAGTGCCATAAAATTGTTACTGTATTTTATCCTGAAAAGGTAACTACTTCTTTAGCTGTGACTTGAGAATTCTTCATTTGGATACTCATTTGCTTCACCAGGGAATATTGGAATGATAATGCTTAACTTTAAGCTTCCAGAGTTAAAGAACTGCAACCAAGCAGCTATTGTGAGGGCAGTCGTAGTAACAGATAATACAGCACAGAGTATTGAATGTTTTTTTCCACATGGTAAGCTAGCTTCTATAAATTATAGGCTATGTAGTTCAGCCCTTTATTATTATGATTGGGCATTCTATAATCACTAGAACATACATTAACAGTAAAGCATATAAAAAGAAAGATGATTAGCCATGAAATACTGTGTTCATTTAATGTAAAAGGACATTCAAACTGACGAAAATGCCAGTATGCATGAGATCAGTTTATGAATACCAATGGCTGTGGAAAGAGAAATATAACAAATCAGGAAGCAGCAAGGGAGGTGCTGGCATAAGCTGGAATCATATGGGGCCATAATACATGCTTTACACTTTATTAAAATTTTCCAGTTAGCTGACTGCTGGAAAACACCCTGGTTTAGTGTGTTAGCAGCACAGTTTGCCACTGCTGCTGGGTGTTAGAATGCAGAGACAATCACACCATATTGAGAGTGTTATGGACAAACAGAGCAGAACCACCCATATAACCTTTTAATAATTAAAATTTTCTGCTTTTCTAAAATGCTTTCCAAGTGTTACAGCAGGTTCAGGACCCTGTTCGTGTCTTGTGTGCTGAAAAGCATTAATGGTTTACATGCCATTTGTAGAAAATCTTAATTAAAAAAAATATTGTGAAAATAACATTAGTATCTTCCCTTCTCAGTCCCATTATGAGCCTATAAGACATCTCTGTCTGAATGGCTTAAGCTTAAGGATAATAAATATATTGTGTAAATTAAAAGTAGACAAATCCTTTATAGTCACTGATTATATCTTCAGAATTTACAAAGACTGAATCAATGCACTGATGTAAGTTCTTAGTGAGACATCTCAGCCAAATCCTTTTTACTCTTTTTTTCTTGCACTAAGATTTTTGTTTCTCTGCCGTTTTCTGTTCCTTATTTCTAGTATAACTCCGAGGGATACACCAAGGAAGGTAAAAACCTCAGGTTGAGTAGATCACCATATTTCTATAAAACCATGTACTGATTTACACCAAATAAACATCTGGGTCTACAATTACTAATAACTGCTGTTGTACCAGAGACAGGAATTGAAACACAGCAGAGGGTTTTGTTTACAAAACAAAATACTAGAGAGGAAATAGCAATCAAATATACTTTCAAATTTCTTCTTTAGGTGACAACAAGAATAACAACTCTTGATTCAGCTGAGTCAGATCCACTAGATGTCTAAGGTGGTACATAAAGGTGGTTTACGAACCTGGCAATCTTCTGTCCAGATATAACCATCCTTGAGTTTTACCTAATGTGGGAAGTATGTATCTGTGTTTTGCTAAAAATCTCCATAGGCTTTCAGGTAATGCCTTAGGCACTCAAAAGGATTATGTGCCCTCCTCAAACCAAGGAGATTCATACATACATTTCACTCCTTCTGAGAGCTGTGATGGACAAGCAGATGAACAGGTCAAAGGTGATGCCATGGATGCCATGGTCTTTCAACCTCACTGGATTTCTGCTCTTTTACAGAATTAGATGTAGAACTCAGAGAGAGAGAGAATATAACTAAACTGTCAATGAAAAAAAAAAAGTTAATACCTGGAAGTATAGACGAGGACCCTAACTCTTTAGCTCCATATCTTAGTAAATAGACTCTAGAGTCATATCTCTTGTTTGCTTCTGGCACTGGGACATAGCTTCCCCATGTTGGCTAAATGAGTTTCCTAGCATGCCCTCCTGCAGTTGTGGGGAAAAAAACCACAAATGAAATACCATCTTTCCAGTCTAGAAAGACAATTTATTCCAGCAAATAGAAATGAAGGAAGTGGAGCTTTACATGGGCTCCATTTCTATAACAAACAAAATTAAAAAAAAATCATAACAAAGTAAAACTAGTGTCTTAGAGATAAAAAAGAAACAAACAAAAACAATGAACCTACCCTGAAATAAAGAGAATAAGTGAGAAAGAATTAAGCCTGTTGGAAAACCTTTTCCACTACAACACTTTCCTTGAAAACATAATTCAAAACTTTTTGCCTGAAAAACCCCATCTTTTTCCTGAAAGAAAATTACAGCTCCAAAACAAGAACAAATGAAGGAGAAGAGAGGAAGTTATAAGAGCACAAAAAATACTCTGTTAATATTCTCTAGTTCTGTTAATGTCATTTTGTTATCTGGTTATTCAGTGTTGTCAGATCCTTCTCCAACTCTTCATAAGCAAGTTTTGATTTTACTAACTTTTGTTTATGCATATTTTGAGCCATAGACGTTTGAGCACTGATTTCCGTGGAACTAACTTCAAAGCCAATAACTCATTTGTGTCAAAGTTAACCACTTACTTCTACCTTTGTATTCTACTTTTCAATCAGTTATGAATTCATGAAATTACCTTCCATATGAATTTCATTAATTTCATGGCAGGTTAGTGTTTATAACAGGTCCTTTATATAAGTCTTTTGGTTGTATAAATAAGCAACATGAATCTAGTAATTTGGTATTCATTCTTGTTTAGTACTTCAGCAAATCTTTTTCTACAAAAGTTATGGGATTCATCCTTGCTGCATCAATATCTATCCACATATTTGCTAACTTTAGTCTGTATTACAATTTTTCCTAATTTGACTGGTACAGGTGTTATGCTTATTGGTCTGCTGTGGTATGGATAACTTTCAGAGCCCTGTTTAAAAAAAAAAGTCTCTGTTTTTTAAAAAATATGTCTGGTTTTTTTTAGAAGGAATTTTTATTTCTAAGCTGACACAAGTATAACAGATATGAATAAAATCTAGGGCCCTGTATTTTTAGTAGTTTACCCTTTTAACAGTTCCTTTTAGTTTCCTTGTAACAGACTGTCGCGATTCAATGTCAGGGGAGGTTTTGATATGATCCCAAGAGCGAGATTAAGACACAAATGAGGTCAAATGCCATATACCCAAAATGGGTCTTTTTTATTAAAAAAATGAAGAGGGGTAGCGATAGGACAGAATAGGAGAAGACAGAAATAAAGCAAGGATGTGGGATAGGGCTGCAAGAATAGTCACCACCATGGATCCAGCAGCGTCCTGTTGATCCTCAGTCTTCAGTTCTTCAGTGGTGGGTGCACACGGATCTGGCTTCGATGGTGGATGTACACTGAGCAACATCTTCTGCTGCCTTTTTAAGTTCATCGTATCCGCTGATTAGCATATCTGCCCACCTTTAGTTTTTTTTTCTCTTGTCCCACAGGTTTTGTTGCATCTGGCTTCAGGGCAGGAACGTTTGCCTCTTGTCAGTTCATGAGCAATTCATGCATGGGGTCTGGCCTACACAACAGAGCCACAAATGGCGACAGGATGGGGCCAGCTCAGCACATGTCTGCCCCTTTGAGGCTTGTCTAGAGAGTTCGGACAATGCAACCGCAAAGAAGTGGGGGGGTGCATCCTTCAATACACTCCCGCTTCCTTGGGCGACACTCCCCAGACCAATCCACCAGCCACAGCAGCTTCTCCTGGAGGTTTGCACAGACACAAGCAAACTTTGAGACAGTCATATGACATTTCAGTCTCTCACATCATGTTGGAGAAGTTCATGAAGGACTGTCTCCTGTGGGATGGACCCCTGTGTGCATCGAAGCCAGGTCCGTGTGCACCCACCACTGAAGAACTGAAGACTGAGGATCAACAGGACGCTGCTGGATCCATGGTGGTGACTATTCTTGCAGCCCTATCCCACATCCTTGCTTTATTTCTGTCTTCTCCTCCTATTCTGTCCTATCGCTACCCCTCTTCATTTTTTTAATAATAAAAACCCATTTTGGGTATATGGCATTTGACCTCATTTGTGTCTTAATCTCGCTCTTGGGATCATATCAAAACCTCCCCCGACATCGGATTGGGACACATGAGTCCTTCCCATGGGCTGCAGTTCTTCATGAACTGCTCCAGCATGGGTCCCTCCCATGGGCTGCAGTCCTTCAGGAATAGACTGCTCCAGAGCGTGTCCCCTGTGGGGTCACAAGTCCTGCCAGCAAACCTGCTCCAGTGTGGGCTCCTCTCCACGAGGCCATAGGTCCTGCCAGGACCCTGCTCCAGCGTGGGCTTCCCAGGGGATTACTGCTTCCTTTGGGCATCCACCTGCTCCAGCATGGGGTCCTCCCCAGGCTGCAGGTGGGCATCTGCTCCACCATGGACCTCCATGGGCTCTGGAAGCACAACCTGCCTCATGGTGATCTTCACCATGGGCTGCAGGGGAATCTCTGCTCCGGTGCCCGGAGCACCTCCTCCTCCTCCTTGGTGTCTGCAGACTTGTTGCTCTTACATATTCTCACTCCTCTTTTCATCTGAGCTTGCACAGTTTTTTTTTTCCCATTCTTAAATATGTTATCCCAGAGGTGCTACCACCACTGCTGGTGGGCTCAGCCTTGGCCAGACGTGGGTCTGTCTTGGAGCCGGCTGGCATTGGCAATATTGGACATAGGGGAAGCTTCTAACAGCTTCTCACAGAGGCCACCCCTGTTGCCCCGCCACTACTAAAACTTTGCCATGCAAACCTAATACACACAGCAATAATAAAAACAAAGAAGTATAAACACATATATAAGTGTGTGTGTATGTGCACACATCTATGTGTATAACATATACAAACATATAAAATACACACATATATAACATCCTTCTAACTACTTATTACTAACTTTACGTCCATCCAATTATGGCAGTGTTACTGCTGGCTATATATTTGGTCCTTACTAGCCTACAGCATGGGAGTTAATAATAAAGTGTTAGTAATACTTCTTAATTAGTTCTGATATGTTATGCATAGGAAGTCTGTGCAGTGTTAATACTGTTATTTACTTAGCTTATTAAATACTGAAGTTTCTGCCATTCCTATATTTTTGAAATTAATTTTCCCTCTCTGTTATTGTCATGCATGCATTTTTTTGTATGGTGTTTCTAGTATTCTAACAATTTTTCTACTTTTACCAAGTTTCTGATTATTTAGCATAACCACAGGTTTTAACAAATCACAGAACCATAGAATCATTTAGGTTGGAAAAGGCCCTTAAGGTCATTAAGTCCAACCATAAATGAGAGGAAATACTGTTTTTTGATTAGAATCAAAGAAGTAGTCAGCCTAGGACAAACTTCATATGAAAACTGGTCCTTTGCCAATAGGACTGCTGCAAATCCTGCTAGATTAATATTCTATCCAGTGAACAAGCTGTGTCATTCTGTTGGGAGCCCAGATTGTGATCACCTCTGTTTGACAATTGTCTGTTTCCTTCACATACCACCCCCACCCCTCTTTTTATTAAGAATATGTTAGTTTGTTGAAACCAAAGTTTTGTATGTAAATATTAGTTTCAATAAGAATAAATTTTTGGGCAAAATGTGAGACCTCTCTCTCTGTGCCCATTACAAGTAACTCATTAGTTGAACTAATAGGTACTAAACCGAGATAGCCTTAAGCTGTCTCATGGCCTCAACCAGAGATTTGAACCTACCTGATGACCCAGATTTATTAAAACAATTGTTATTCTCCTGTACATCTCTCATAAGAACTCCCATTGGAGATACCTAACTTTGAATATTTTAACATTCAGCAGAATAAATTGAACATTGTTTTTACTTCAGAGGACTCCTGCCAATGTATTTACTGCTGAAAGGGATTAGAAGACTTAAATAGTTTTCCTGAAAAGGGGAAAAAAAAAGAAACTAAGAAAGGCAAAAAAGAAATGCTTATTGTATTTTGGAATCTGCAAAACAAGCCACTGTCTGACTAAACTTGTTGTGTAAGAGTTGAAATGAGTTGAAATAATTTGAAATAAGGAGGAATTACTTTAGCTTTAATAGAACAGTGTATAAATGCTCATATGAGGGCTAAACATCATGATCTAAGCTACTAGTGAGCTTAGACTGTTAATAGAAATGTATGTACATTTCTTTAGCTACAATAAATTATGACTCACTTGGGTATGGAAATCACAGGTGTTTTAAGTACTTACATCCTTTCTCATTCCAATAACACAATCAACATGCCTGTTATTTGTGATAGGATTATAAAGTTAAATGGTTTCTGGGCTGAGATGTCTCAAACTTTCTTTATGATCATATGGAGTTTTTTACTACTATTGATCCATTGTTATCTTCCTACATGGTAATGGTAATAGTACCATTTCTATCAGCAATTAAAATTCTTTTTACACTTACTTCATTCAGTTAGAATTTGTTCTAGACAAACTTTCTCTGTAGAAGTCTTTGCTTAAATTTAGACCTTATATTAAATTTGCAAGATACTTATTGTTCGGGCTAAATTATAATGTCCATTTCAATATCGCATTGACAGAAAGATTGGCAACATGAGCAAATATTTGAATGGACTGTCTGGTGTCTACCTGAGGACCTCAGTTGTGCCTGTCCCAAAGGTTAAAATGAGCAGATTTCTTCAATGATGTTTGGTGACAGAAATTATTGTTGGAAACAACAGTGCATTTGGAGAATAGAAGTCATCTATCTGATGGCAGAACATGTAAAAGTTTACCATGGTTGCTCTGAGTATTGAAATGGTAGTATCCTTACTTCTATGCTGATAATGCCAATAATATAGAGTCAAATATGTATTATACATGCAAAGATGCTTGCTCAACTTAAAATATATGTCTTATTACCATGACATAAGCCATCACAATCTTGGAAGCTATGATTTCGGTTTACTAGACAGCATAATTTTATATTAAATACTACCATGAAAAATTGTATGTCAAGTTAGATGAAAATGTCAACATTGGTAAGAAAGATAGACATGGCCATGTATAGAATAAGCAATTAATTATGATTAATTTTTAGAGTATTTTATATTCCTTCATTATTTTATTCACTTACGAAAGCCATCATGTTATCATTTGCAGAATTCCCTTTGACTTTTTTTATGGTGAAGTTTTATCAAATGTGAATTTAGAAATAATTTTAGAACTGTGACCATAATAAAAATGTAACATATCAACACCACAATGTGATTCTAACTCAGTAAAAGTCACTATGTAGGCAGGGTTTTTAGCATCTTCTTAACTTTATCCACACTTATTCATAAAAACATATACCTGGTAAGTTTCTAAAACTGCCTTGCTTGAAACTTCATTCTGATAAAAATCAATACTCAAACATGTATAAGGGAATGAAAAAATATAAATTTCAATGCCTTGATATATGAAAAGTATGTAAATTCATACCTATAGTTATACTGAATAGGTTTACAAGTACAAGTTTAAGGTACTTGATCTATGTAGAAACACAACCTGTAATTCTACATTTCTACTTTAAAAGTGGATGGGTATGTTAAGAATTCCAAAAATTATTTTACACTGATTTGAAATACAAATTCATTACAAAAAAAGAGAAAAGAAATATGTTTGAACCCCAAGGAAAATATATTCAAATATACACAAAATACATATTTATGTATTCAATTCATCATTAAAATATATTACAATTGGCAATATATAAATATAATATATACAATATTTAAAAAATCTTTAAAGTCATGTTCAGTCAACACAATTGTAAACTTGGTCTAACAAATATATACAAGACTGAACATTTCCTTTCTTCAGTCATAGATATTTATTGGCTCATAAACTATTTTTTATAATTTATCAATCACATAGAGTTACCACCCTTCCCAAAAAGCAATGTTTCAGAGGCAACCATTGCAAAAATGACAGTGTTAATATTATAAGAACAACTCCAAATTTCATTGACTTTACCTAACTGTTGTTTGTGTTTCCTTTAATTTACTTGCATAAGGGTGTAAAACCAGCATTGAGTTTCTAGCTGCATTACCAGGTGATGAAACCCTTGCTCATGTGTTTCTCCTCTGGCATTGCTCTCTTACTGGCATCTGCAAAATTGCTTGTCAGACTGAGCCATAAATCGTCTCAGCAGACCTAGAATAAAAGGGAAAAGCCCTGGAACTTTCAACAGGAAGGCAAAAGAAAATTTTCTTCCCCTACTCTGTTCTGCCTTGCTGGTGGATTCCATTAGTCAGGACAGTTTCACTGGAGAAGGACATGAGAAGACCCTTTACTGGCTGCCTTCATTCTCACAGAGGAATCACTTAATTCTTCCTAAAGAAGATTAAAATATTTTGGGATGTTTTCTCTAGGACAACATATATGAACATATCTTCTCCATAGAACTCATGCCTTAAACAGAAGCTAGGCTTGTGTTTCTAGATTTTCAATAATGTAATAAATTTTGGACTCTACAAATCACAATATGGAAACACTACAATTTTAATAAAGGGTTGGTTTAGCTATAGCAGAAACACACAATCCTCTTTTTCCTACAAATACCCAGAAATTTTTAGATTTAATTGAAATTCTGTTTCAATACATCACAGAGCTATAAAACTTCTTTCTTTTTTATTTTTTTTACAAAGTCTTTTTCTTTCCAATTTAGCATGCATAATGCTTGTAAGTTGTATTCAGTGAAAATGAAAAGCTTTACATCTCTGAGACTCATTACTATGTAAATGAGCTAACAAGCATGTGCACAGCAAAGCAGAGGCTATAAAAAGTAAAATGGAGTTTAGTTTACCAATATTTTGCAAGTGTTTTAACAGCTTGCACAATTAAGTTTGGAACTATGGTGAATTGGATTTGTGTGTGTATTTTTATCTGTTTGATTGACAAAATTTTTCTTTTGTTTAGCTCTAATTACTTTTTTGGGTTACTTTCAAGTTGGAGATTTGTGTTTACTAGGCATCATGTATCATTGCCATCCTGTATCACATGAGGATATATCCATATGTCCAGTCACTTGGCTGTCAAGGACTGGGGAACAGAGAGGAGGTACACGAGCTTATCAAAATCTGAAATATTGTCCCAGAAATCTAAGTCTGGAGGAAATCACATTTTCCAGCTAACACATTTTGAGGGAAAATTCTTAGATATGGAGAGATATGCCCTCTACCGTGCTGAGGATGGGACGGAAACAGCTTTGCCTGCTTCTGTGGGTGTAATCCTCTAGATTATGGGCTAATATCAAATGTAGATATAAGAACATGTTCTTGTTTAAATAAACATTTTCATCATCCTATGGTAAACTTACTCAGAATATGGGTATGGTATCAGAGCTCTCAAGGATTTTAGGCAGTGTAGCAGCTAGAGGGTGTTTCCTCATAACCAAATGTAGATGCCTATGTATGACTGAATCATCCCAGACTCTTCAGTACTGAATAGAAAAAAAGAGTATCTCATCCTAGAGTAGACTTCTGAAGTAGGTTAGATAAACTGTTTTCTAAACTTTCTTATTTTGCTCTTGAAGCAGAGGATGACTAACTTGGATAAAAACATCTATACAGCAGACATCTGAAGTCCGGTGAGATTAATTCACACTCATTTCTAGATCTCATGGAGGCTTAGCTATAAGAAATGCTCAGCTGCTCATACTGACACAATACTAGACATGTGCCAAAGCGGAAGTATAGGGAGTTGATGACTTTGAAGTCAAGTAATAGTAGGCACCTCTGTGCTCACATGGGCTGCCATATAAGCAAAGTATTTTTCACTGCAGTTCTTTTAATTCATTCTATGCTTTGCTGTGGGCACCTAAGACCTCTTCTAGATATAATTCTAAATATTTTGCATACCATCTCATCATTCTTGTGAAGAAAGAGCACTTTTCTTAGGGAAAGCAGCGCTATTACAGTATCAGTTCAACAAACAAGTTAAATAGATTAAGAATTAGCTGATCTCAAAATGTAAGTGTCATCTGGGATCTTTCCAGATGCAACCTAAAGATGTGTTTGTATATACAACTCACAGTGATAACAACTTTGACTGACTTAAATATTGACACAATGGCAAATGTGGAAATGAAAAAAACATGGCATACAAAATAAAATGAAAAATTTGATGGACTGAAATAACTAGAAAAGATGTTTTAAAAAAGAAATATAAAGTTATATACCTAACCATAAGAGATATAAACCACATCTACTGCATCCCGGAAAATAGTAGCTCAGAAAGGGTTCAGATTCATAGTGGGCAGGTAATTCAACAATAGCTCGCAAAATGAAGCTGTAACAAAAAGGAATAATATCATGTTGGAGGTGTAAGTAGAGAGTAGTGAGTAGAGATAGGAACATTTATCCTTGTAGATGAGTAAGATTATAGTAAAATGCTTTATATAGCACTGATGTTTGCATTTTAAAGTGGATACCAGCAGAAATACAGAAAATTAAAGAAAATATTTGACAGCAAGAGATACAAAGAGATCAGTCTATGTACTTTATTGAAAAGAGTTTTGGGAGTTGACACGATTACACCCTGTAAGTGTGGGGGAGAAAGCTGAATACCAAAGGACCCTCTTGTCTAACAGGAGAAAACATAACCATTTTCAATAGATCATGCCAGACATATTGAAACTAAAAATGAGGAGAGTTGATTAATTCCTGGAACAAACTACCAAAGTGAATGCTGAATTCAGTACCTCTTGAGGATTTCACTTCAAGACTATCAGTCTTTGTAGAAGATCTGTGTTAGTGAAGTGCAAGTTAAAGTGGAGAAATTTAAAGATCTCTGCTATGTATATTAAGTCAGATTAGATGATCAAAAAGGTTCTTTCTGGCTTTAAACTCAGGGAAACTATGAATCTAATTAAACATACCTGATGAGAGGAATGCCCATTTTAAAGTAGCAACTTCCTGTCCTGACAAATATTTGCGTGACCTCCTTGAATTACTAGGGTTCTGTACTGGTGCAATTTCAGTGGTGATTTGCCCTTAATTGATAATCTACATTCTCTGGCATTTCTATGAGATGTGTATCACTGCAGAGAATTTTAGCAATTCCTCTGGTGTTTACAAAAGCCCAGCAGTGGTTGCATTTTTAAATTAATTTGTTGTGAATCTGTTTTAACATCCTCTAGGTACACTGCTACAATAAAACAAAACATTGTTTTATCTAGTTCTGTTCTTATATGTTAGTCTATTATCAAATCAGCCTCACTTTTATCCCAGTATAAAATATTTAGCTGAGTATTAGGAATCATCAGCACTATATGTAACACAATAAAATGTTAACTACTACTACTCATATCTAAAAAAAGAAATCAAGAAAGAGCAATGTGCTCCTGAGAGGCACACATCTAAATTTCTGCCCTAGTGACAAGATTCTCTTCACATTCTTTGTCTCACAACTGACCTAATCTGTCACAAAAGCTGAGATAACAAGCAGCCTTTAGAGTTGTGTCAGGGACTAGAAACCCTTACAAACAGAGAATGACATCTTTTAAAGGGAACTTCATGGTTTACATTGTGTCATAAGGGGGTAAGATCTTTTGTCAAAAAAGTTGTTCCTGATATTGAATTCTACAGTCCCATCTTTTGGAAAGAGCAAGAGAGTGTATAAGACCTAGGGAAAACTCTACTACTAAGAACGCCCTTCGCCCAAAACTCTCCTGGTCAAATTTTACAGCTATCAGCTGGAAACCTTTTCATGTTTAGGAAACTGATTGACAGAATCCCTTGGGAGACAGTCCTGAAGGATATAGGGGTCCAGGAAGGCTGGAGGCTCTTTAAGAAGAAAGTCTTAATGGCACAGGAGGAGGCTGTCCCCAGGTGCTGTAAGAGAAGCTACTGGCAGAGAAGGCCGCTCTGGCTGAACAGGGAGCTTTGGCTGCAACTCAGGGAGAAAAGGAGAGTTTGCAGCCTTTGGAAGAAGGGGCTTGACACTCACAATGATTACAAAGATGATGTGAGGCTATGCAGGGTGGAAATCAGGTCTAAAGCCCAGCTAGATATTAATCTGACTTCAGCAGTCAAAGATACTGTGAGAAATGCTCAGTTGCCAATTATCAGCGGCTCAGACAGGATGCAGTGTGAAGCACTCTTTATTATGTTCTTGCAAGACCGGGCGCCCCCACCAAGTGGGCGCGCCTAACAGCCACCATGCAATGGTTTATATCCCTTTCTCCCAACCGCGAGTTCCCTCCCCTGATTCCTCACTGGCTGAGTACTACAGGGTGTACAGACTTCCCGAACCGCCTACCGATACGCCCCTTCATGTATGTGTTCATACATCGCATGTTCATGGAAATGAACCTTGGTTTTCTCCAGGGCGGAGAAGTTAATATGCATGAGCTCATCACGCAAGCATACTAAGATGGAAAAGTTTGAAATTCAGGTTCCCCAAGTCTTTTGGTATCTGCATCCATCTAAAGCCAGTTCCAAGTACTGGGTCATCACAGTTGACAAAAAGACCACTTGCCTTCTAGCCCTAGGCCAGGGATTTCAATGGTTGTGAATTGCTCTTGTTGATTGCTTTGGTGAGTCGCTCCTGCCCTTCCCATCAGGCTTATTATGTGAAAACAACATTCTTTCCCTTACAATACCAAGAAATGTTTCTATAAGTATGTGTACTGGCTCTGGCTGAGCCGGAATTGGTTTTCCCCTACAGCAGCCCTCATGGTGCTGTGTTTTATGTTGGGAGCTGGCAGGGTGTTGATAGCACACTGGTGGTATGGCTACTGCTGAGTAGTGCTTACACAGCACCAAGGCTCTTTCTGACATTTCCCACCCACAGTGGGACAGGGTGGGCAAGATCTTGGGAGGGGACACAACCAGGACAGCTGACCCGAACTGACCAAAGGGATATTCCATACCATATGACGTCTGCTCAGTATAAAGCTGGGAGAAAGGAGGAAGGGGGTGGGGTCACCCTTGGTCCTCCGAGGCAACCACTACGCGTATTGGAGCCCTGCTTCCTGAGAAGGCCCGACATCGCCTGTTAATGGGAAGCAGAGAATAAATCTGTTTTCTTTTTTTTTGCTTCCGCGCGCAGACCTTTGCTTCGCTTTGCTTATATTAAAACTGCTTTTGTTTTACCCACAAGGGTTGGTTTTTTTTTTCTATCTTATTTTCTTTCCCCTCTTTGCCCTGTTGAGAAAAAAAGGGGAAGGGGGGGGAAGTGATAGAGCAACTTGGTGGGTACCTGGCATTTAGCCAAGGTCAAACCACCACAGTATGTCAACAGCAAAAGAAAGACCAGGGAGAGCCTCCGTCCCCTGCTAGACGCAAGAGGAAACATGGCAATGAGTGATGAGGAAAAGACTAAGGTGCTTAATGCCTTCTTTGCCTCAGTCTTTAATAACAAGACGAGCTGTATGGAGGGAATCCAGCCTCCTCAGCCAGAAGACAGAGACTGGGAGAACACCCCCCCACAATCCAGGAGGAGATAGTCAGTGACCTACTGCATCACATAGACATACACAAGTCTATGGGACTGGATGAGATACACCCGAGTGTGCTGAAGGAGCTGGCTGGGGTGCTCGCCAAGCCACTTTCCATCATTTACCAGCAGTCCTGGCTGACCAGGGAGGTCCCAACAGATTGGAAATAGGCCAGTGTGACGCCCATATATAAGAAGGGTCAGAAGGATGATCCGGGAAACTACAGGCCTGTCAGCGTGACTTCGATGCCCGGGAAGCTGATGGAGCAGCTCATCCTGAGTACCATCACATGTGTGGGACAACCAGATGATCAGGCCCAGTCAGCATGGGTTTATGAAAGGCAGGTCCTGCTTGACAAACCTGATCTCCTTCTACGACAGGGTGACCTGTTTTTTGCATGACGGAAAGGCTGTGGATATTGTCTACCTTGACTTTAGTAAGGCCTTTGACACCGTTTCCCACAGCATTCTCCTGGCAAAACTGGCTGCTTGTGGCTTGGATGAGCACACGCTTCGCTGGGTAAAAAACTGGCTGGATGTCTGGGCCCAAAGAGTTGTGGTGAATGGAGTTAAATCCAGTTGGCGGCCGGTCACGAGTGGTATCCCCCAGGGCTCGGTTTTGGGGCCACTCCAGTTTAACATCTTTATTGATGATCTAGACGAGGGGATTGAGCGCACCCTCAGTAAGTTTTCAGACGACACCAAGTTGGGTGGGAGTGTTGATCTGCTCGAGGGTAGGGAGGCTCTGCAGAGAGACCTGGACAGGCTGGAGCAATGGGCTAAGGCCAGCTGTAGGAGTTTCAATAAGGGCAAATGCCAGGTGTTGCACTTCGGCCACAACAACCCCCAGCAGCACTACAGGCTTGGGGAGGAGTGGCTGGAGAGCTGCCAGTCAGAGAGGGACCTGGGGGTGTTGATTCACAGCCGGCTGAACATGAGCCAGCAGTGTGCCCAGGTAGCCAAGAAGGCCAGTGGTATCCTGGTTTGTATCATCAATAGCGTGGCCAGCAGGGACAGGGAAGTGATCTTACCCCTGTACTCGGCACCAGTGAGGCCGCACCTCGATTACTGTGTTCAGTTTTGGGCCCCTCACTACGAAAAGGACATTGAATTACTCGAGCATGTCCAGAGAAGGGCAACGAAGCTGGTGAAGGGTCTGGAGCACATGTCGTACGAGGAGTGGCTGAGGGAACTGGAGTTGTTTAGTCTGGAGAAGACTAAAGAGGCTGAGGGGAGATCTCATCGCCCTCTACAACTACCTGAAAGGAGGTTGCAGAGAGATGGGGATGAGTCTCGTTAACCAAGTAACAAGCGAAAAGACAAGAGGTAATGGTTGTGCCAGGGAAAGTTTAGACTGGATATTAGGAAATATTTCTTTATGGAATGTGTTGTTAGGCATTGGAATGGGCTGCCCAGGGCAGTGGTGGAGTCCCCATCCCTGGAGGTGTTTAAGTCGGGTTGACATAGCACAGAGGGATATGGTGTAGTTGAGAACGGTCAGTGTTAGGTTAATGGTTGGACTAGAGGATCTTCAAGGTCTTTTCCAGCCTAGGTGATTCTATCATTCTGTGATTCTGTCTATTTTCATGTTATGGTATAAAATGGGAGGGAGGTAGCTAGATGTCAGTAGAGCAAATCGAACACTCTTATTGTATTCAAAGCAAATGGGAAGTCTGGGAAAGCACAGTGAGCAAGGAGACTGTGTTTTGCAGAAGGCTTATACATTTTCAGAGCTTGAAACGTCTCCAGCTTGAAAGAAAATGTGCTCTTTTTTTCATTTCAAATGAAACAAAGCAAAGACACTTGCCATCATGAAATTTGATAGACATAGTTCAAAAGATGGAGTGAAACTACTGAGTTTGGTGTGATGCATTTGGTGACTTGTGTGACTGTTTCTTTCCAGCCACAGGCTCAAAGTCCAGGCTCCAGTATGAGTGGTACAAATGCTGCATTGTTTTGGGGAGGAATGGACTCTTCAGGTGTACGTGTCTCCCTTGGAATAAAAAGAAAACATACCAGTTTGTTGATGGTAAGAGTTAGTTCAGCTGACATCACACGAAGGAACAGAGATTAATATTTTTCTAGACTTATCTGCTGTGCTTGCTGTGTGGCTTTTTAATTCGCTCTGAAATAAGGCTGCAGTCCTTTTTACAACATATATATAAATGATTTGATGACTTATGTTTGTACATGGAGGATAATAGCATAACATCTTTAACTGAAAAACTGATTTCAATTCCAGGGAGAATGGCTTTGAGGAACTGTTTGAGTTACCAGCATAGAATTATTTAGTTTAGTCATGCATGTCTAATTAAATATATATAATAAATACATATACATATAAGTATGCACATAGAACTTTTTGGTACATTTTTTTAATCATTCATCAATGGAAACTAACATAATTTTAATTATATAGGATACTATATATGAATATCAGAGAAGTGTATAAAAAAATGTGTGTATAACATCTGCTGGATATACCAGTACTGTTAGCAGAAGACATCTAAGTCCATTTATATATGACTCTGTTCCTGATTTGAAAAAGTGGTTGACATATTTTTTAATGAAGCTGTCATTAAAAGATGTTTAAAAATTTAGCATGCATAAATATTTAACTAGAGCTCCTGAGGTCTCCTTATCTTGGTCCTGAAGAAATATTAGTTACTAAATTGATGAAAAAAATTCCATAAAAGGACTTAATAAATAAATCCAAAAGTACATATTGTTTCAGGGAAGGCAAACGTCAATACTAATTTCTCTTTACAGTATTTCTCAAACACAGATTAAAGGCAAACAAATTAAACATTTTTCATGCTGATAAAGCTTCAAAGCAATTTACAGTTCATCTTAAAACAGGAAATGCGCAGCTTTTTTAGTTACTCCATGCTTCCATTTTACAATCATACCTGACTTGAAACTGCATAGGACCCTTACCTGAAATTTAACCTACATACCATCATAGATGCAGATTTTCTAGAAATTTACATTTGCTTTAATAGGTGAAAGGAAATGCTTCAAAAAGATATTTTCAATCTCAGTTCAAATTATTACCTCTGGAAAACAGGAAAGCTAGATTGAAAGGTGTAATACTGAAAAAAATACTGAAAACCAAAGAAGAACAGCAATAGAAGCTCTACTCCTTGATTCCCAGATTAAAGTTAGACGGTGTATTCAGGGGAAAATAGATTAGTAGATCATATTCTAAAGTAAATGTAGTCCTAAAATCTGATTGATAAAATCCTTATCTTTAAGATAAACAGGTTATTTCACATGATTGTGAAACAGATTTTTTTGCTGAAATTTGAAAATCATTTTACAATAGACTTTTGATGCCAAACAGTTCCATTAAGACAGTCTGAGTAAATTTTACTGTTGCTCAATAAAATGCATGACACATCAATGAATGTTAATCTGAGTTCTAAGCAACATTGTTTAGAAGACACATTTAAAATCTGCATAAGAACTTTAAACTTGACTATAATATAGTCAGTAATCTATTTAATTTGAATAGTTTAACAGAACAGCTGTGAACATATTTCACAGTTTCTATGCTTAATCTGCAGTATCTTTAAATACAGTCAAAGTGTACACTCAAAGTATATTTGTGTGTTTACACAAATGCTGAACTTAAGAGTGGTCATTCTGCTTCTAGTCACATGAAGGACATGTACATTTTGGTTTGCTATTTATGATTCCTAAGGAAAACTTGCCCAATTTAAATATTGACTGCTTTATGGTGATGTTGCAGTAATTCATCATTAAAACATAATAAGCTTCCTTTACTTTGGTACTATTCATTTATTTTTGGCAGTTAGTTTTGAGCTGGATCAGCTTCCTAAAGGAGTTCACCCCCTAGTCTCAAAAATGTGAATATTGGCAGATGGGATAGGAAGAAACCAAATAGGCCGAGAGTAGTGAAGGAGAGTGGTATCACAGTTTGTTGGATATAGATGACATTAAGCTGAGATGGAATTACACGCTTAATTTCCTGTACTTGATAGAACTCATCTCTGATTCCAGGTCAACACCCAGCATATGAAAGCAGCCTGCCGTTTGCAAAGTGTAGATTATACATGACAATGACTTTTACATTAGTTATTCTGCTATACAGTTCTTTTTCCTCATGTTAGGAAGATAAATATTTATGACAGTAGAAGCAGTTTTCAGCCTAGTACATCTGTTAGCTGAGAAAAATAGGGAGAAGAAGGTATTTGTTTATTTTCCTTTACCTCTCATGAGAGTGCACATTTTTCAGTAGAAAAGACTTAGCTTCAGCGAAATGCTGAAAGTCCTGGCAAATTGAATACTCCACATCTCATAAATTACTTCTCTGATGCAAAATAATTATATAATGATTTCTTCAAAAAGAGCAACTTCAATAGTTTGTTGGATATGGGGCCAAATATAGAAGATAATAATTGTAAGATCTTAATATAGCTTGATAAAGAGTAATTAGCAAAGTTCCTCTGTACTCTCTGCTTCTTCATGATTAAAGAAATGACCTGTGTATTGAAAGAAAATAATTCTAATCATTTTCATTTTGGGCAGTTAAAGTAGGTAATATAATTTTAAAATTTCTTCTTTCTACCAGAGTGAATGAATACTATGTTATCAGTACAACATCAATTTATTTTGTAATGCTAATAATATGAGCAAATTAGTTCAGTAGAATAAAGTGTGTAAGCCCTTGTTTTACTGTTTTATAGTATCATACAGTACCCAAATATAATATATAATTAGATCAGAGCTTTTCAAGCAGCAAAAAGGGATAGAATTGTCTGCTTCTGGATAAATGGATCTTCTCCAGGAGTAACTCAGTCTTCTAGTCCTATTTTACAATTTTAATTCTAAAACTACGTATTTTTTTAAAATATATTGAGATACAAGACTAGTGGCACCATTTAGCTTTCAGGAAAAGAATGTATAAAAGCCTTTTTGTTTATTTTCCGTGACCTTACAACAGATGACCATCTGGATAACTGCTGTTCATGGTGCCAAAAAACTGTTAACCACTAAAATAAATAAATAAATATAATTAAAATGAAAAGCTGCCAAGAGTGTGTATTCACAGGTATCAGAGTCAAATCTACAGATACAGGTCAAGTATTGATTGTGAAAAAACTTATCTTGCATAAGTGTCTTGTACTAGGAGGGAGAACACCCCCACTGCTTGATGCTCCTCACTCATATAAATGCATAGTTTTATCTAACTTTTGCCTGATTGGGGGGTGTGGTGTGTGAGTTCCTTTTCTGCTGATGTTGCTGTTATGGACAGATGATTTAAACAGGAATTCAACTTCTGTTCTCTCCTTGCTTATCAAGACAGTTTAATTCTCATGATTTCAGTTGGAATTGCAGGTGCCTGAAACCACTGAAAACCAGGCTGTAATCCCACTGAGCCGTGTCTGCTTATCTGAAGGAATACCCTAAGGTAAAATAGATGGGGTAAATTCAGGGACAAGCTGTAGATTTACAAACCTTCAGGACACCTTATGTGAAGTGCTGTAAAACTGTAAAATGTATTGAGGTGCATTTTGCTTCCTGGCTTTAGTAATTTTATTTGTAGTATACAGTTCTTCCTGTTCACCCTTTGCTGGGAATAGAAATAGCATTTTTTTTCCTCTTTGAACACAGTTTTTATTGCAGTTTTTGGCACCGAGTTGGAAAATGCAGTTTTTCAGTAAAAAAATCTAGTTGCTCTCTGATTTTTAATAGACAACTCTTTAAAAAATAAAAATAGATCATGTATGAAACAAACTGATCTTTATTTTACTTTTACTATCTGATAATCATAGAATGATAAAATGATGGAATACCTGTTTGGAAGGAACCTCAAGGATCATCTGGTCAAACCTTTCTTGGCAAAAGTGTGGTCTAGACAAGATGGCCCAGCACCCTGTCCAGCTCAATCTTAAAAGTGTCTAGCATTGGGGGATCCACCACTTCCCTGGGGAGATTATTCCAGTGGCTGATTGTTCTCATTGTGGAAAAACTTCCTCTTGTGTACAATCGGAATCTCCCCAGGAGTAACTTGTACCCAATACCCCTTGTCTTTTCCATGCAACTCCTTGTAAAAAGGGAGTCTCCATCTTCTTTGTAGCCAGCCTTCAAATACTGGAACATGGTGATAAGGTCTCCCTAAGCCTTCTCTTCTCAAGGCTGAACAAACCCAGTTCTCTCAGCCTTTCCTCATATGACAGGCTTCCCAGTCCCTTGATCATCTCTGTGGCCCTCCTCTGGACCCTCTCCAGCCTGTCCACATCTTTTTGGTATAGCGGGGACCAAAACTGAGCACAGTATTCCAGGTGTGGCCTGACAAGTGATGATTAGAGTGGGATAATGACTTCTTTATCTCTGCTTGTTGATGTCCTTGTTGATGCAACCCAGCATCCTGTCGGCTTTGTTTGCCGCAGCAGCATAATGTTCACTCATATTGAGCTTGTTGTCCACCAGGACCCCCAGGTCCCTTTCCACAGAGTTGGTTTCCAGCCAGGTCGATCCCAGCCTGTGCTGCACTTCTGCATTATGTTTTCCCAGGTGCAAGACCTTACACTTGTGGTTGTTGCACTTCATAAGGTTCTTGTTAGCCCACTCTTCCAGCCTATCCAGGTCTTCCTGCAGGGTGGCTCTCCCTTCTGAAGGGTCCACTTCCCTGCTCAGTTTGGTGTCATTGGCAAACTTGATCAGGGTGTGCTTGATCCCATCATCCAAATCACTTATGAGAATATCAAACAACATTGGGCCCAATGTCAATCCCTGGGCTCCCCACTTATGACAGACTGCTGGTTTGAAAAGGAGCTATTTCCCATGATCCTCTGGGTGGGCCCTGTCAGCCAGTTCCCCACCCATTGCACAGACCACTTGTCTAGACCATAATGTATCAGTTTCTCTAGGAGGAGGCTGTGGGGAACCATAACAAAAGCCTTGTAGAAATCCAGGTAGATGATGTCCACTCTCACCCCACATCAACTGAGCAGGTTACTTTGTCATAGAAGGTGATCAGGTTTGTCAAGCATGATTTACCCTTGGTGAATCCATGCTGTCTTTTCCCAATCACATGCTTCATTTGACTTGTGACATCCCCCAGGAGTATTCATTCCATAACTTTCCCAGGGACTGAAGTAAGACTGATGGGCCTATAATTTCCTGGATGATCCTTTAAGCCTTTTTGTAGATGGGGGTGACATTAGCCTTCTGCCAGTCTTCTGGGATGTCTCCTGATCTCCACGCCTTCTCAAAGATTATGGAGAGCGACCTCACAATGATGTCAGCCAGCTCTCTTAATACCTTTGGGTGGATATTGTCAGGTACCATCGATTTGTAGGGGTTAAGCTCCTGTAATATTTTACATACCAACTCTGACAGTGTGTCACTGACAGTGGGTCTGTGTTTGCATCAACTTGGATTTTTTTTCCTAAGGCCTGGGGTCCGACAGTGCTGGTAAAGTGTTGAGAACCTCTGCCTTTTCATGATTGTTGGTGACTTAATTCACCTCTCCTGTTTAACAGTGGACCGATATATTCTTTCTGTTTCTGCTTGCTGTTTACATACCTGAAGAACCCTTTCCTGTAATTTTTCATATGTCTGGCCAATTTAAATTCCTGTCGAGTCTTTGCTTTTCTAACTGCATCTCTGCACGGCCTGGCAATGCCCTTGTAGTTCTCAATGGGTATTTGTCTGCTTTTCCATCTCTGGTACGCTTCTCCTTTGGTTTTGAACAGACTTAGAAGCTCTCAGTTAAGCCAAGGGGATCTCTTGTTCTGCCTGTTGCCCTTACCTTTAAAGGGGATGAACTGTTTTTGTGCTTCTGGTAGAGAGTTCTTGAAAAACTCCCAGCACTCACTAGCTCCTTTATCCTCCATGGAAGCTTCCCATGGAATGCCTCCCAGCTCAGCTCTGAGTGAGCTGAAGTTTGCTCTTCTGAAATCTTAAACTTTTACCTTAGTACTAGCCTTCAGCATGCTCAACAGGATCCCAAGCTCCACAATATTGTGATCACTGCAGCCAAGGCTATCACTAACTGGGATATTACAATGCAGGTTTTCTTGGTTTTGAGTAGCATGTCCAGCAGTGCCTCATTCCTGGTTGTACAGCTAACATTTTTATGAGGAAGCAGTCCCCTATGCATTCCAGGAACTTGATGGATGACGTGTGAACTGCTGCATTGTTCTTCCAACAAATACCTGGGTAGTTGAAGTCACTCATAAGAACCAGGTTCTGTTGACCTGAAGCTTGCTTAAGTGACCCAAATATTGCTTCTTTGGCCTTATTGTCTTGGTTTGGATGTCGATAGCAGATGCTTTCTTTAAAATCCCCCTGGGAGATGGTGCCTCTGATCTTGACCCAGAGGCATTTGATAGGACTTCCACAATCACTATAGTTGACTACTATACATGCAAGATTCTCCTTAACATAGAGCACAGCTCCTCCTCTTCTTCCCTGCCTGTCTTTACAAAACAACCTATAGCCATCCATTGCGATTCTCCAGTCATGTGAGTTGTCCCACCATGTTCAGTTTCCTATGATATCATAACTTTCTGACTGGGTGTGGAGCTACAGTTCCTCCTGTTCCTCAGGCTGCATGCATTTATACATACACTTGAGGTGGTTGGTCTTCTGGTTCTCATCTTGCAAGGCAGATAAGGAACACTTGTTGCTGCTCTGGTTGGCCTGGCCTATCCCCCAGTTGATTGCAATGGTGTGAGCATTTCCACTTTGGATCCCACCCCCTCCAAGTCCTTCAGTTTAAAGCCCACCTCACCAAGTTGGCCAGCCTGCTGCCAAAGATTCCCTTGCCTCTTCTTGACAAGTGGATCCCATCCCTTCCTAATAGGCTATAGTTGTAGAAGAATGTCCTATTGCCATAAAAGCCAAAATTCTCATGATGGCACCAGCCATGAAACCAGAAGTTGATTTGCATTTTATGTCTATTTCTGGCTGCACCCTTACCTCTAACTGGTAAATTGGAAGAAAAGATAACTTGAGCATCAATACTTTGTAGTCTGCCTTGATTCTGCCCAGGTTCCAGCTTGCAGTGTCATTCATGCCCATGTGAAAGAGTAGCAATGGATAGTAGTCTGTGCTCTTGCCAAGTTGTGGCACTCTCTTGGTAACACCTCAAACCTTAGCTCTGGGAAGGCAACATACCTCTTGTGAGTCACTGTCAGTCTGGCAGATGGGTGCCTCAGTGCCCCTTAACAGAGAGTCACAGAATCATCATACAATCATAGAATGGTTTGAATTGGAAGGGACTTTAAAAATCATCTAGTTCCAACCCCCCTGCTATGGGCAGGGACGCCTTCCACTAGACCAAGTTGCTCAAAGCCCCATCCAACCTGGCCTTGAACACTTCCAGGGAAGGGGCATCCACAACTCTAGAAGCCTGTTCCAGTGTCTCATGGTGAATAATTTCTTCCTTATATCTAATCTAAATCTACCCTCTTTCCGTTTAAAATCATTACCCCTCATCCAGTCACTACACTTCCTGATAAGGAGTCCCTCCCTGTGTATTCTGTAGACCCTCTTTGGGTACTGGAAGGCCACTATAAGGTCTTCCCAGAGCGTCCTCTTCTCTAGGGTGAACAACCCCAACTCTCTCAGCCTGTCCTCATAAGGAAGGTGGTCCACCCCCTGATCATCTTTGTGGCCCTCCTCTGGACCTGCTCGAGCAGGTCCATGTCCTTCTTATGTTGGGGGCCCCAGAGCTGGACACAGTACTCCAGGTGAAGTCTCACGACAGCAGAGTAGAGGGGAAGAATCACCTCCCTTGACATGCTGGTTACGTTTCTTTTGATGCAGCCCAGGATACAGTTGGCTTTCTGGGCTGCAGGTGAACATTGCTGGGTCATAGTTTTCCATCCATCCATACCCCCAAGTCCTTCTCCGCAGGGCTGCTCTCCATTCATTCATTGCTCAGCCTGTATTTGTGCTTGGGATTGCCCTGACCCATGTGCAGGACCTTGCACTTGGTCTTGCTGTACTTCATGAGGTTTGCCCGGGCCCATCTCTCAAGCTTGTCAAAGTCCCTCTGGATGGCATCCCTTCCCTCCAGCATGTTGACTGCACCACACAGCTTGGTGTCATTGGCAAACTTGCTGAAGGTGCACTCAACCTCATTGTCCATATCGCTGACAAAGACGTTAAACAGCACCAGTCCCGATACCAACCCCTGAGGAATATCACTCATCACTGCTCTCCACTTGGACATTGAGCTGTTGACTGCAACCCTTTTAGTGTGACCATCCAGACAATTCCTTATCCACCAAGTGGTCCCAACTGTCAAATCCATGTTTAGAGACAAGGATGTCATGCAGGACAGTGTCAAATGCTTTGCACAAGTCCAGGTGGATGCTGTTGGTTGCTCTTCCCTTATCCACCAATGCTGTAACCTCATCGTAGAAGGCCACCAAATTTGTTAGGCACGATTTGCCCTTAGTGAAGCCATATCAGTTGTCACCAATCTTATTTTCTATGTGCCCTAGCACAGTTTCCAGGAGGTCCGCTCTATGATCTTGCCTGGCACAGAGGTAAGACTGACACATAGTCACTATGAACATTTGTTGTTTCTTTTTGTGGTACCCACTGTGTGCTGCTGGTACAGTTTTTCGTAGCAGACCTTGTTTGTTGGTGTCTACAGATGTTAAATCTTCATATTTGTTTTTGGTTGTAATGTTGGAGGGTGGGGACTGAAGTAAAGTCCTGGGTTTTTTGGGTCACAATTTTCTCTGCCCCTCTTAATCTAAGAGGAAAAACCCCAAGTTTTAAAAATGTTTCTATGACTATGCACTAGATAATGCTTATCAGTTGTCATAAAAATATCTGCCCCTACTTCATCAATGTCAGGCAGCCCACAGATCAAACATGGTTTTGTGACGATACATTGAGGTTTTTCAAAGGTATCTGATTTCACTGAGTGGGACCTCTGAATTTTCTTAAAACCAGGTTCCTTTATAATGTCTTAAATTTGTCCAAACTGACACCAAGTGAGGTACTCAGTGTATCTAGTCACCTTAAGATTCTGGGGATAGCTGAAGATTAGAACATTCAAGCTTTAACTACACATTTGGTACTAGTGGTTTTATTGCTTATATCACTGATGAAAGAATAAAGTCTTAAAGGCTGCATTAAACTAGGTTTTAATCTCCCTTACTCAACTGTTACAAGATGTTCACCATTGATTAATATAATTTTTAGTTTGTATTTCAGTTTTTCTTCATGTGAAAGATGTTTTGAAAATGAATAGTGAAACCTGAGCTGTTAGAAACAACCCTGCATTTTCCAGCAAATGTGAGTAGAGGAGGACTTTATGAAAACCTTTCTCTGTGAAAAGCAAATGCTTTTGGCTCACATGCTTGTAATCATTCCTGATGTTTCTCCTGACAATACCTCAGACTGATGATACTGACTCTATATGTTTGATTATTTGGATACCTGTCATGCATAACTGGAGGGTGGCTGTAAAAAAAAACCAACACAGGATTAATCAAAGTAGGATTATAATTTTCTGCAACACCTGTTCCAACCAGCTGCCTCTGACTGTTGAGTCTGAGTCTCTGAGTCCTCCCAAATTACACAATAAACTATTTTTGAAATCAATAACCAGTCCATTGTAGTTTTTCCAGAATAGATGTTGATCAACAAAACTGTGAAATCTTTGAAATATACACTCAGGCTACTGCAAAAAACAAGAAGAAAGTCTTGATAACAAAAAATAAAGCACCCATTTTAGAAGTCTGAAAATCTTATTTGCTCTGAAACACTACAACTGCTATTCTGACTACCCAGGACTCTGTTGAGAGAGGATTATCTTTATAACTGAATCCTGTAACTACCCCATTTTGTTTCAGTGATTTTTAATTCTCTCTTCCTGAAGAAAAAAATGCTTTTAGTATCAAGAGTTATGCTTCATATATGTTCAGCAGAAATTGTATTCTCACTGTGGGGAGGACTGTTCCTGTAACGTCTGTGAGGAATACCCTTCAGGCTGATTGCTTTTCTTCCTAGAGGTATGAGTTCCATTATTTTTGTATATTTTTATTTTGGCACTGCAGAATCCCCATAAATATAGGCTCTGTATCTGGAGAGTGGCAACAGTGTATCTGGGCAGGAGTAAAGATGAAAAATGGCAGACAATGGAGAGGACAGGGTGTATAATAGATTCCTCTAAAATCTTTGATTTATGGGAGAAAATAATCTCATTCTTTTTATGTGTCCCCTATGTAGTCCCAGATAGAATACTCCCTGCTAATTATTTTTTCCTCTCATAAATCCCCGGGTTTCAGTTTTCCTTTGAGAGATGAAATAAAATACCATAGTAAAGATGTAGATTTGCCTCACCATTCTAAAGAAATGGAAGAGTATTGCAGAAAAATAGCTAGGCACATTGGTAGTTTGCATCAGATTCTGTAAAGTTCAGACACTTTAATGTAGTGATTTGAAGGGCCAACAAAATCTCCAGTGTTGTTTCTTGATGTAGAAAGGATCTAGGAGAGGCTTCTTGTTGAGAAATTTTCTTGTTGAGAAAAATAAACCAGAGTTGCCTGAATCTCCTCTGTACAAGCCTGCAAGAAGCAGGAAATTTTAAAGGCACAATGTGATCATTTTCTGAATGTCACAATGCATGTTTTTTTCATCAGAGTCATTCTGAACTGCATCCCGGAGAATACATCTTTAACAGAGTGTGAATTTGCTAAACATAAGATTTGTTTAACATCTAAAGCTCTGCTGTCTTGCTCTGTGTCTGCAATTTTCTTACTGCCCAAATTATTCTCAATGACACTCAGCCCTTCTCCAAGGAAGTCTGATGGAGCCCTGTGATACAAGTTGCATGGGTATTTACTGTAAATCAAATTTTGCTGCTTCAAGTTTCGTTTAAGTTTATTCAAACCATAACAAAATTAATACTTAAAGCTGTGCAATATATGGTACAAAATATAGCATATCAGTATGTTGTATGTGTTCAGTATAGCAAATACTGTGGAAATGCAGTTAATTATGTTGGCAGAGATTTGAAGGGTAAATTTTCTATCTAATTAAAAGTTCCTTTATAACCTTTCAGTCCCTATTATAATCATAAATGTGCTAAATCCAAGGAAGCTGTCCTCTTTTTTGAACTTTTGCAACCTTTTCATTCTAATTGCTTAAGGTGTACTAATAACACAACCAAGGAAGTTCTTCTATTAGTGTAATGAACAAACAAAAGAAAACAACTCTAAAGGGTTCCACTCTACTGACAAAAATAAAAAAATATTCCTTAGTCATCTGAAATCCTGAAGAATATTTAGAAAAGAGGACTACAAGCTTTGAAGGTCATGAAAAACAATACAGCAAAAGTGCATATTTCAAACTTTATTTATAATGAGTTATAGACATAGTTTCTGCTCTTCTAATTTACTGTGATACCTTTTATTTTGAAATATTTGGAAGTAGTGTGTTTAAAAAATGTAATAAATATTTGTCAATGTAGTAGCATTCTGGAACCAATGAAAAACGAAAGAGTACTTGTCAGGTGACCAGGATAAAGATTATTGATATTTTGGAAATCTCAGGGCACATCTTCTAGCCTCTGGTACTCATCACGCAGAGAGAACACTGACTAAAAGCAGGGATTTTATAAGTGGAGGCTGGACCTAATCTCAGATAACTCTGATGGAAGTAGCACAGGGCTGTAAGTCATACGACTGCAGTAAATTTCTGCCGTGGACATCTTTCAATAGATTTTGATGATAAATGTTGTAATTTGCCAATAAATACACTTGTAATTTTCCTGGTAGTATCTTTGCCAAATGTAAAGATATCTGAAATTAGTGAGATATTAATACTGTCCTCTGAGACTTGTAATGGAAGAAAGATAGGCACTGTATTAAAATTCTGAGCAGTAATGAGGCATTTCTCGCACTGGAATCGTTTAGCCATAAAGAGAAATTGCAGCAGGGAGGAGTGAAACGAAGGTAAACAGATAGCTAGTACCTGATGCTCTGAGCAAATACAGTGTATAAGCAGAAGCTTGGCTCTGCAGTGGTACAGCCGAGGAGGTAGGGAAAGCATCACTGAGCTTTCTGTAGGATGCTGGAGCACAGCGCTTTGTTACTCTTGTCACGATCTACTCAGGTGAAGTGAGCTGAGAGAAGCAGGTGCAGCAGGGTGATGGGCCAAGCAAGGAGGCTGTGCCTTGAATACATCATGAGGCATTGAGCAGCTGCCTTTGAGAAACAGCCTTTTCAGTAGAAACTTTGAAAGCATTTCTTTCAGAGGCTGCTCTGCGCAGCTGCTCTTACTCCCATTTTCTTCAGCATAACCAAGAACACCTCTTACTCTGTTGACAGTAGAAATGGCTGAAACCCCTAAAAATGGTTCCTGTATATATACAGTCACTGTAAGTCTTTTAAGTGTATGTATTTTAGATTGTATCTATCCCTCTACCATACAGATTTTTATTTTTTCTCAGACTTGTACATTTAGCAGAGGTATAGAGGTTTATTTGCATGATTAACAGTGTCCTAGTTTCTCTCAGTTTATGGAAGCTTCTTACCCTACAAGATTAGTAAACAATGAAGACCAGATTGTGAATCTCCTTTTGCTAAGTATCGGTTTTTATTATGGTTCTCAGTTCAGGGAAATCCTGCTGGGCATACTTAAGCCCCACTGACTTCAAACTCAGCACATAGTCAAATGTTTTTTCGAACAGGAGCCAACACTGGCTCTAACATGACATCTAATTGCTTACTAGTATGAATAAGTTGTTCACAATCTGTCCTAAGTGTTCAGTGTTGCTTATTTGACTTTTTGCACTGCTTATGACAAGGCTTAGACAGACTGCAAGATCAAGCCCCTGTAAGTATAACATTCTTCTCAGGTCTCTGTTCCTCACAGAGATCAAAGAAGACTTATTTAAAGAGACTTTGAAAGGTAGAACTGCATTGACATATATCCTGATATGAAGCTATGTTTTCCTACCTAATCTTTTATTACTGTAAAAATTGAAAATAGAATACACAATTTCTCCCCAGCCTACGAAGGTATAATTTTATGGGTTTAACCCCTCATTACTGAAAGTGAAATGTTTCATATGAAGGTAATAATTTAGGTGATATAATAGTTTTGACTTAATGGTTTGTAATGGTTTTTGGTTTATAAGTCTGTCTTTTATAAATGAGAGAAACAGATCCTTTTTTATTACAGCTGCAAATTATTCTGTATATTATACACAGTAATGTTTGGGAGCAAACTTTTCTCTTTATTTTCTTTTCTCATTTTGCAAATTAGTATAAGGTTAATAAAGATGTTCACAAATTCCCATTTCTAATTATTTAGTTACCAGTACCATTAATTTCCTGTGAGACTAGTGAGCTAAGAATGCATTGAGTTTTTTTCCATTAAATATTTGTGTTGGTGTTTCTGTAGTCTGTGTAAATTCTATTTGGCGTCTGTACAAAACAGCCTTACTCCAAAGTATAAATTATATAGCGTTTTGTTTTGTATTGTTTTTAAGGACTTTTTTTTTTCTTGTTGCTGTCAACCTTTTCTGATTTGTAGAAGTTTAATGAAATTTAGTAGTATAGTTTTAATACTCTGCCTTTGTTTTTCATTGTTATAGCCTGGGAATGTTTATTCAAAGAAGGATTGCAGTATATTGTTTTCTTGATCAATGTTATCCTAAAAGTAATTATTTAATGAAAAGCAATGTTTGATAAACCTCTGAAGATGTAGGATAAATAACTCACTTTCCTCTATTAGATGTCTTTTAAGGATTCTGTGAATGATTCCACAGATAAGAACCATTATTAAAAAAGCCTGTTTTGTAAGTCTTTAATAATTCTGCTTTTGATCAAAGCCCAAAGCAGTTAGACACAAAAGAGCATTAACAGAAAAGCAACAGAGATGCCCCTTTGAGTCCATTTGGCTGTTTTTGTGGTTGATTAAGTTACACATACACAGTTAAATATGTCATTTATGGCACTATAAGGAATTTTGAAACATCAGGGTGATGTATGCAATGAGCCAAGCAAAAAGTCAGCTTACCATCAAAGCAGTGTTCACTCCTTGGCCTCAGGATTTCTATTTGATAACATGCAAAGCTTCCACTGTTTTTTTCTGAAATATATTTGTATAAAACCTTTAAAATAGCTGAACCACTCTTTGACTGAAAGACTAACAGAGCTAGGATTTCCATTAACCTCCTTCATATTAATGACAGCTTTTGCACACATTTAAGTGACACAGAAAAACAGATCAGAAAGTATGAATGGCACCTTCTCTTTACAGTTTTTCTATCTGTTGGTGAGAGTAGTTGGGGAGGTGTTTCACAGAAGTGCTAGCATGACTGAGAATGTCTCTGTTTCCATCACTAACAGTTTGCCTATTAAAACACTTACTTTCTCCCTACATATTTTGCTACTTTCATATACTTAGACTGTCGCAGCTACAAAGCCTTCATGTCTTTAGGTATGTGTTAATTCCCTTTGATTTCTGTGAGAAAACCATAAAATTAGAGTATAAAGTACTTTTGATAAGTCTTTATTATTTTGTAACCTGACTTCTTGTTGAAACTATGCTTAGGGAAATTCACTTTTTCTATGGATGAATCTTTTTCTTTTGAATTTATTGATGGATTTCCTTCAATTTTTAACAGGGTGATTATGGAGTCAAAGGTAATTAAGTTCTTGATCATTTTTGGTAATATGTAGCCAAGCAGATTAGGCAGACCATGTCAGTTCACTGTCTGAAGAAAAGTTTTCAGACACCTTGAAAAAGTAACACAGATACAGTGAAAAAGCTTCAATCAGACCTAGTTCCTTGAACACCAAATTCAAAGTCAAGATACTAATCCATGTGAAATGTTGCTTCATTAATTCTAGAGGTGATGGAACAGTTTTATTTGCCTTTTCAAGAGGATATATTATACAAGGGTGATTTTCATAAATATTTTTCCTCCACAACTATAACTGAAGCCATAGTGGCACTCAGGAACTGCTGAGAGAGCAGAAGAAAAAATCATCTTCATAAGCAAACAAATAAGTAGAAATGATGACACCTTTGCAAATAAGTCCTCACTGCTTATGGATTCATAACATATTCAAACTCTGCCTATTTGTTGATTTTATAAAATTTTACATAGGTTCAAAATGACATTACACTAATTATCTTTAATCAGTACTCCAGCTTTAGTTCTGTCATTTGGCATGTAAATATCATTAATTTTGTCATCAACTTAACACTTTTTTCTTCAGCTATAGAAGGTCACAATTTCAGTTGAAATTTAATCTTGATTTGAAAGTCTAATATTTAGTGTGTATAGAAAAGATGTCAGACAAAAAGATCTCTAGTCTTTTGCTTTTACTTTACTCTATTTTGACATTTTGACTTTGGAATCCTGAAACTAATGCTTCTCCTAAATGTCTTGAAGGAAGTCTTTCTAAGAAGGTGTTTAACATGGCAGTAGATTTGGCTCCATGCAAACTGCTGTAACAACTGTGACTTCATTTCAATACGCAGTGAAGAAGAAGGTAATTCCCCCTACATCTTTGCTGCTGTCAACAGTGATGACTCAGCTATCACCTGGAAAGTGGAAAATGCAAAGTTCTGTCCTTAATCTGCTTGAGGAATCTTCATTACCAGTCACCCAAGAAAGTACCCTAATGCCCGCAAATTTCGGTAAGGAAATGGTGGCAGGAAAAACATCTGTGGCAGTGTCACTGTGTACAATACTGTTTGGGAGTCGTTGTGTCAGTTAACCTTTGGTATGTCACTTTCTCATTACAATTGCTCGATTTTACAGAAAAAAAAAATTACAGTATTTGAAGAAATGAAAGACAAAATCAAGTTGTTGCTCCAGCTTTGCTGAAGAAGAAAGTAGATTAAATTACGTTGCCATATCTAATATTAAACTGACATTACATCTGCTCTTAGCTAAAAGGCCAAGTAGAATAAGATGCTTGTAGTGAAATTTCAATGAAAGAAACATATTATTTTCATTTTATTAGAATTAATTTTGTTCCTTCTGTCTCTACATAGAAATATGTATCTATGCAACAGTGAGCAAAACTGCAGCTAATATTTGTGTGACCTTCAGTATTATGGTAATTTATTTAAATGTTCTTTGTTAATTAAGAATATTTCACATAAAAGGCAAATAAATTGCTCTCACCAATTAATTATATCTTTGTAATTATTGGAGTGATCAATTATCATAATCAACAAGCATTACAGAAAAAAATGAGTCTAAAATGCCAACTGGCCTGTTTTAGGCTTGTTTTTTGTTTCTTATTCAAAGGAATAACTATTTTATAAAGCAAACTCATTTATGTGTTGCTCAGTTCTACATAAACTAGTAATAGAATCTTCATGAACAAGGAAATGAATATTTTCAAAAGTCTCGCTCATTCAAAATTTCAGAAAGTATGTGGGGTACATATTTGAAGATTTGGCAAATGTTCACCTTTACAGCTGTGAAAGAAGAACTCTCCAAGATTACTATTACATAACCTAAATACAAAGCCTCTTGAATGAAGCTTCTTGATTGTTTGCCCTAAACAAGAAAAAGAAACATGTTGAAAGAGTTGAAAAGAGTAAATAATTGACTATTCAATATGTTCTTCAAAAGCATGCAGCTGCTGCAAACTAAAGATGACGATACATGATCAAGACATGAAAAAATAAGAAAATATTGTGTTTCCTTAAGGGTTTCAGCAATTGTCAGTAATTAGGCAAACTCGTTGGGTAGTTTCTAATATAATATTTGCACCAGAAAATCTAGATTCTTCAAAATCAAATTTTGAAGGAATTTAACAGTCTCAGTTAAATTTACTAGCAATGGGTTTCAACAGCAGATTTTTGAGAAAAGAGAGAGTTATATTCATCTGGTACAAAAAAAATCCAATTACATTTACTTTTTTGTATTGTCCATGTTCTCGCAGTCATGGAGCACATCCCAGCACAAGAGATGGAACCATTGATCAGTAGTGTACATTTACTACATACCTGGTTAGAGATCTGTAAATCAGCTCAAGATCTGAAACTTGTGGTTAGTCTCATGCAAAACCTAACCATGAGGTAACCATCTCTTCTAGATAACATGGGGTAGGAAAGTGGACTATTGTTTCCTAGGAAAAACTGAAAATTTTATTCTGATGAAGTTACAGTTATAACTATAGAAAGCTTTACGGTGATAGAAACTTCTTTCAAGTCCAGTTCTGAAATGATTCACTTTGTACCACAGAACAAAAGTGGAAGCAGTCTACAGAAGCTGAGGACTCCTGTAACTGTTTGTAAACCATCTAAACCATCATATAAAATTTTAATCGATTAATCAACCTATGGGTGTCTGTTCAGCTCTCTCTTTCTCTCTTTCTCTCTTTCTCTCTTTCTCTCTTTCTCTCTTTCTCTCTTTCTCCCTTTCTCCCTTTC
This sequence comes from Strix aluco, assembly GCF_031877795.1. Lineage (NCBI taxonomy): Eukaryota > Metazoa > Chordata > Aves > Strigiformes > Strigidae > Strix > Strix aluco. The sequence continues at coordinate 100,361,921 of NC_133934.1, read as the reverse complement.
TCCCTTTCTCCCTTTCTCCCTTTCTCCCTTCCTTCCTTTCTCCCTTCCTCCCTTCCTTCCTCCCTCCCTTCCTTCCTTCCTTCCTTCCTTCCTTCCTTCCTTCCTTCCTTCCTTCCTTCCTTCCTTCCTTCCTTCCTTCCTTCCTTCCTTCCTTCCTTCCTTCCTTCCTTCCTTCCTTCCTTCCTTCCTTCCTTCCTTCCTTCCTTCCTTCCTTCTCTCTTTCTCTCTTTCTCTCTCTCTTTCTCTCCCTGTCTTTACTTTTTGGTTTTACATTACTAGTAATCAGTGTTATTTCTGAGTGCTTTCCAGGTGAAACTGGCGGTCTAAACATAGTGCCTCTGAGGAATTAAGGCTTCATAATGGGAAATGTATGGCAGATCTTGCATTTGTACTTGGAAAGTGTACATGGTGATGAAGATTGCAAAGGCAATACTCAGACTAGTAAAGCTATGTAATGTGCTTGAGTTTCTTTTCAAGTACATGTGAAGTGACACATTTAAAGAAAAAATATATGAAACGGAATTTTCTCAGTATTTTAAGTGTATTTTTTCAGATAATTTTCTTTTTGAAAAGTTGCAATGTAAAATTTATAACTCAGAATTAGGTCTCAGTCGGTACAAGACATATGAACTTTCATGTTTATAGTTAGGTAATGACAAAAAAGCCAGAGCCTGACATGACCATGCCTGACAAAATTAAATGTATTTTTCAGACATCTGCAAAATTTTAAATTGGCAAGGATTGTAGAATCATGAAGATGATTGCAAAAAGTGGACAGTGAGCACATGACATTGCAGTAGTCTTATAATTTCTCATTAGTAGCCATTCTAGATTAATCTATTTATTAAATAAAAAAGAAGTAAAATCTGCTTGTCAAATAAGCAATATCACCAATGACATGACTGCTTCACTCTTAGCTTGATCCTTGAAATTAAATACTGTGGCTCAGACCCCTTTTGCTTTAAGCATAGATTTCTATGGGCAGTAAATGAGGGCTGAATTCTTTGATCATGCCCTCTTCACTGTTCCTATTCTTTGTGCCAGAGATGAGGGACAGGGTACTGTTAAGTTTTGGCAGCCTTGTGTCACCCCAAGTTTCTCCTATTCAGGGAAATGCCCTGGCTGGACATTTAAGCTGACTTCTAACCTCATTTGCATCAACACAAAAAATATTGGTGATTCTGGCCCCAGAGCCTTTTTCTCCTTCAAAAAGAAAATCAAACAGCAGGACTGAACTTGGAAGACAGAACAAGAAGCTCCATCTGAATAAAGAAGGACAAAAGGGGAAGAGAAAGTAGCTGAAGCAAAAGCATGTTTTCTTATTTGTGCTTTGCACTTTGACTCCAGCAGATCATATCCCTCTGAGCCTGCACTCAGAAAACTAGCCTGTGTGTGATGTGTGCTACAAAAGGCTCAGCAAAGCCTTCCACTGCTCTGAAACAGAAGTCTAGCATTTTAAATTAAGTAACTACTTTTAAACTGAAAGGAAGGCCAAGGCATCCAAACAGTTCTGTGGTTCTGGACTATTCCTTGGCAATTGTTATTTTTCATATATTTTAGTATTTTTAATATCTTACACATATTTTAAATTTTGCTTTATGTATGGATATGTGATTTTATATGTTCATTGTTATATTATTTAAAACTTTTAGTTTATTTATATACATAATTTTATCTATTTTTGACTTTGCATTTATATTTACTTCTTTATATAAAAACAAACAAAGAAACAAACCAATCCAATCCTAATCTGATCTCAAATACTAATGGAAAGGTTATCCTTTCATGTGACCTGGTCCTGCAAAGAATAAACCTTTCCTTCTGAAGATGAAGACACTCAGAATCTTGTGAGATCATCCAAAAAAATTTAACTGAGTGTACGAGAAGCAGAACTGAAAAAAAGGGCAATTACTAGATGGGTTTTTTTTTTTCTGTTTTTATTTTTTTATTTTTTTCTTTAGATAACAATATTTGTATGATACATTTCTTTTTGTTCTTTCTATCTACTGTCTGAAAGTGACATAGAAAACTTTACAAATGTTTAGAAAATACTAATTTTCAGACTGAATAAATGGACATCACCCCTGTGTACTTTCAGGAGGTTGTTACTAGTTTCACAATACCTGGTATATTTGGAGGTCCAATGTAAAATGTAACCAAGCTACAGCCATTCATCAGCCTTCTCTATGGTGACCAACATGACAACTGGGTCATGTCATTACAAAAAAGTTGAGTTCATCAGCTACCTGTCTTCTTCATCTCAATGTACCCATTACATACCTTTTTAGAAGGGTTAAAGGACATACTAGCTTTCATTTTCAGTACCAGTTTACTCAATCTGACATTCAATACCCAACTTATATTAGGAGGATTCAAAGTCTGGACTTTCAGCAGGACTGCTGCTGTTATCATGCATAATACATGCTAGTTCTTTAGCTCATGTAATTTCTTAAAGCAGCTTCTCTTTCTCTTTTAACAGGTTTCTTCTGTAAAGGAGGAGAAAAAGACACCTTGCCCTTTGAATGGTGCAAATAATAAAATCTGGCTTCCTTGAAGGCTTTTTCAGGATGCCAAGTCTATGTGTGAGTAATGATGTATCTTAAGAAGTGTTTTATGCTAGGATGAAAACATCCCAACAAGAAGTTTGTCATAGCTCAACTTTGTTACAGATTTTGGGAATAGGTTTGGAAATAAATGTGAAGCAGTCAAGATTTTCTGTATTCCTTCAATAAAACTGCTAAGAGCAAGTTACATTTCAGGAAAAGGAAAACAAAAACAAATTTAAAAAGGGCAGAGAGGAGAGAAGGGAACACAGTGGTTCCTAAAGAATTAGTTTAATTGATGGCTTCTACCTTAGGAGTATTGACCCATCTTTGGAGGTGCCTGTCTCTCTACACAGTGTTTCTCATTCTGACTGCACAAGGTAGGCAGTAATATTGTTTGACCTCAGAGATGTAAATACCTTCCTCTATGGGTTGTCGTTTTTTTTTTTCTCTGTCTAATTTTACGGACCAAAGGGGTTGGTGTAATTAGGTCAAGTATCTTAACTAAGCTTTTGCAAACTTCTGCACATTGAAGAAGTGAATGTAACAAGGTCTACTCAAGTGTAGATTATATTATCTTCTTTTCCTCAGTTCTTTTGACACTCTTCTCATCAGAGACTGACAATTCTGTGCTTTCTTTATTCTAACTTATTTTACGAACTCCACAAGACAAATTTTACATTTAAGGATAACACTTGTATTTAAGACTGGATCTAAACCAATAGGCTCAAATAATCAGGATAAATGGAAAACATCTCTGAACCTGAATGTACTTTTGACCAGGCTGGTACAGATGAAAAAAGAAAGAACAAGAAAAAAAACCACTAAGCATAAAGGAATCTTGCTATGTTCTTGTCTTCTCAGTCATTGAAAATCAGTTGAATTACTATTAGCACTCAGAATTTTCCTACTGTTGTGCAGTTGGAGATGAATTTGAACCTATACATACAGTCATTACAATTTCTCTTCCTGTAAAGCATTGAGACAGTTGAGATAATTAAATGTTTATTCCTTTAAAACATGAGTTTGTGCTTGTCTTCCTCTCCTCTGGCCTTGTTAAAGGCCTAAATCCATGGCTTCCTTCTCCTAGTATCACACTCATCGCAAAAGATTGAGAGATTAATTTCACATAGATAAATCGGGCATAACTTCCCTGAAATAATGACACTAAAAATTTGCGTGAAAGACACTTGAGTGAATGTGGCTCCTTTCTTTATGTCCCAGTTTCTTGGCTTCTCCATGGCAAATTATACATATTCATGATACAATTAGTTAATGTGGCCATTTAAAGCAACTAAAAGGTGAAATTATCAAGATAAGTGTAAAGAATACTTTTATAGTATAATTCTTTTATCTCTGCTTGGACAAAGTGTCTTGGGGAGGGAGACAAAAGGGTGTTTCTTCTCAAGAGCTTTCATAAGAATACCACTGGAATAATTAGAAGTGAACAGACAAATAGGAACTTAGAGCTGTTAAGTAAAACCACAGCCATTTTTTCAGATCTGATTTTGGTTATACTGAGCTTTTTCCACTGACCTAATCTGACTGACTGTTTCTACAGTACCTGACATTTTTTATTGCTCATCATTGCATTTCATACTGAATGTTATCTTAGTATGACTAAATATTCACTTTGGAATCAGCTATTGCTATGCTTATGAAATATTACTTTATTTATCTGCTGATTTTACCAGTATTTTTTTTGTTCTATAAATTCTCTAACATAGTGTTGTTGAGGCAAATATATCTCATTAATGAAGCCTGAATATTATGTGCTACTGGGTTACAAATGCTGCATAACATCTGAACTCCCACAGAATGTGATGTGTCACAAAAATGCCTCATATTTCCCAGGTACAGAGACTTCTATGGCTAGGTTCTTCTGAAGCACATTACCTAAAATTTAAACTTTGAAATACAGCACAGGGATAATGAAAAGTAAGGCTTAAAATAGCTATATGAATTGCCATCAAGTACATTCACTTCAGTCTTTCTCACAATTTCTACATCCTGTCAGGAAAATGTACACTTATGTCCTTTGGCTTTCCGTACGCTACTGCATTCTCATTCTTGTTTGTCTCCTGATCAGCAGTAATGAGCTTGACTAGCATGCAAGGGTGATGTTTTCATGACATACTTAGCACAATGATATTATACATTTTTTCAAAGTAAGACCTTTAAGTAAGCATCTCAGGTGAACATGACCAGGAAATGACCAAGTACACAGATCTTTGTGTTTGTTTAGCACCTAGTACATTGTGGATAATGGTTTCAGCCAAAGCAAACAAATAATAACAGCAGTGAACATTCTGCTTATCTTATACTATTCCCTGCATAATGTTAGATAATGGAGTGATTAATTCTTTTTATTATGCCCATTTTCTCCGCAAGTGGTGAATTGAAAAGATAATTGTAAAGGTTAGTGTTAGCTTGGTAGAAAGCACTTAATCTTACATCCTATGATGGTGTATAATATTATAATTACTCTCTTTGTCTTAGAAGTTAGTTATAAGTATATCAGCTGAAGGGGAAAGCGGAAAGGAAACTAAAGCAGTGATGAATGGGAGGTTTTTGACTGGGGAACTTGTTTGCAAACCATCTGTCCTATGTCTGATCAGTATTAGAATTCAGTTACCCATTGGAATAGTGGTAACTTTCTTAAAGAGTTTTCAGCTGGATTAGTTGTAACCTACAACAGTTTTGGACTTACCCTAAGTCAGAAATGTCCTCTCTGATGCTATTCTCTCTATCGGTAGAAAGATCTAACCTATACCCAGGATTACCTTTATCAGTTGTTGCCTAATTTCCAAGAAAACGTCAAACAAACATGTAGTGTTTCTTTTTTTTTTTTTTTTTCTTTTCTGAGTGAATGTGTGTTTGTGTATGCAAGTGCAAACACATCTGCATACACTTATCATGCAATCAGCAGCACAGTACTTTTTGGTGAGATTTATTTAGCTATAACTAAACCCAGACACAGACAAATACTGTCCTTTTATGTCCTATAAGTTCTCTTGTTGATGTGTGTGCATATGAGCTCATGTAGGCACACACAGAGTAGGGCAGAAGAAATTTCTTACAGGAAGTCGGTAAGCAGTAGGGAATATTTGTACAGACTCTACAAATTATGAGAGAGTATATGGCTGTTCAAACACAAATCAATAGCAAATATTCAGAATATTTTCATAAATGGCCATATGGAATCATATTTTATAGCACAACATATGTTTTACTATGAGTCTTTGGTACAACTCTTGCTGGGTACATGGCAAAAAGGGTTCTTCCAGAATGCTTCTGTATGGTATGTTACAGTTGTAGAATAGACACCATCTAACTCAGGATTGCCTTTGAACAAGTAGCTTGTGAAGAGAGTCTTGTCTAGGACAATCATGCAGGAAAAGCATAATTAGATCCTATGAATACTTTGTTTCCCTGACATCAGCAAACATCTATTGACTTTGCTTTAAACAGTGCTTCCTTCTGAAATGCATGGCTTTATTTCCAAAATGTATGGTTATCCTTCTGACACCTAGACAATTTGAAATTATATTGACTATTGTCCAAAACCAGGACAACCGTAAAGCTTAGAATCCTGAGAACCTGATACTTGATTTAATGCTTTGAAAATACTCTTTAGGATAGGAAACATCTTCTTAAGAGAGGTTCTATAGGAAACTAGCTCAAAGGAAATGGAAAACAACAGTATTAATAGTATCTAACTAGCTTTTTGGATATGTGCCTTATCACTGTAAGATAGATACTCTGTATGTTCATATAGAGATTTTTGGTTTACCCTCAGTATTATACATTCTCCAGAAGGTGGGGTTACAGACAAGGAGCAGTAAAAAGTGTTTGATAATGTTATAGAAAAGTGTTACAATACTTTAGTTGTTAATTTCATGGAATTGCATTCTTCCTGAAAAATATTCATTGGCTAGTTTCAACATCATGGTTCATCTTTTCACTGTCTTTTCTTCCTCATTGTGCTAATGCAAAAACCATTTTCTATCAAATATTTAGTATTTCTTTTGTTACTGCAATCAGTTTCAAATGTAGCATGAACAACGACACACACTAGTACAATAGCATCTTTGCTTTTATGAGCTATGTCTCTACATCTCTCCATGTGGAAAAATACTCAGGTGCTAGAAGAGTTTGTAGAAGCAGTCAGTCCCCACCTTAAGACTGCAATGGACAGGCATAAAGTTGTCCCAAATAGGTACCAAATGCCAAACTTAATTAATGTTATTTTTCTTGAAACAGTTTTTTTGGAGGTTATGTGTCTGGTGACTAATTGTGTAATTTTTATGAACAAGATAAAGGTCTCACCTTGTGTTTTCAAACTATTTCAGTTAAGTGTTGACTAACAATCATGTAAATTTGATGGATTAAAGTGCCATTAACAAAATAGTAAAAGAATTTTTTGTGGCTTATTTTTAAAGAAGTGTTTATTTATCTTTAGCTTATGAAAAGATTTAAAATAATTGTGAGCACATATTGTTTACCTTCCAGGCATTCAGGAGGAGAGTGAATGTAGAAAGGATGTTAGAGAAATGCTATGTTGCTTAATGACAGCCTTTATGAGGACAGGCAGATGTGATGGACAGATGGGTGGACTAACAGAACTAAGTGCATGATTAGCTGCTCAGACATTTGTTGAATGTCAGCCAAAACTACTGAAACATAGCAATTGGCCATTGTTAAACATATCCCATAGGGAGAACAACTACATGCATAACAAAAAATGTGTACTATTTTTGGTTAAGATGCAGAGACAGAAAAATGATTGTACAAACTCATAAACCACATTTTATAAACAACTGAAAAAAGTTTGTTTGCTTTTAAGTGGCTATGTGAGTTTAAATTATCAGTAGATCATCTACCTACTTAATATAGCACTGTTTTAAAAATATTTATATCCTGAATTCCTCCTTCTTCTACACATCAAGAAAAATAATAGCTGGCATTTTTATTATGCCCCTCAATCATATAGTTTAGAAGCATTTTAAATAAGACACTTATCACTTCTAACATTTGTTTTACTCCTCACTGAAATGCAGTCACTGCAAGTGGAATGGTGTAACTAACAGTATGTAGTGTTTGACTGCTCCTTGTAAAGGGTTAAATCATCCTCAGGTTGGCTTTTATTTGTTCTCTGATTTCTGTGATCACAGCTGATGGATGAATAAAATCAGGAAGTACATTTACATAAGAAATAGAAATACAATTTTGGCCCTGATTCCCTTAAAATAAAACTGCACCTCACTAATATGCAGAGGCTAATTGGAAATGGACTGCAGCATCTCTGAAGAAGGTCATGGTGTGTGGCACACCATAACAGTGAGTAATACTTGCGAAAAAAATGATCTGCTTTCTAACATGACAAGAATGATTTGCAGTTAATAATAGAGGGAATAAAGGCCAGTCTTTTCTGTTACCCTTGGCTTCACCTAGGACAAAATAAAAAATCACTTCTGTTGCTGTGAGCTACTTGCCTTTTTTCCAATCATTATTGCTTAGTTATAACTTAGTGATAAAGTCTGTCATTACTGACTTTATTGACATTAAAGTTGATTTATTTGCATGCCTGGTGAATAAGAACTGCATTATGTTGGCTTTCAGATTGCTTGCATACTCAAGATAGTAAGTGCATCACTGACTTAATTGTCTTTTGCTGGTTCACTTGCTCTCTAATCTCAGTTTGAAAATAATACTGGGTCAGATTCATCCTTGGCATAAGTCCACTGACTTCAGTGGTAGTGCTCTAGAGAAGAGTTTGATCTGTTTTTTTTAAGTAGAGTCAAATGATAATAGAGAGTTGTCTATATGATACAGCATTTTTTTCCTGCTGTTGTATGATGTTTCAGTCAGGAAGCAACAAGATAAACTTTAAGGTCAAATTCTGCCCTCAGCTCTGCACTAATGTGGCTGAACATCTCAAAACCAATTTTGATATCCTTATTCAAATAACATCTTATTGAATTACACTTCCTGTTCCATTCTTGGTTAATAACATGTATGAGACACCGAAGCCAAGTACTTTCTTTGTACATGGGGTCCACATCCTGCAAGTTACTTAACACCTAACAACAAATGTTGTAAGTCTTTTCCTCCTACTGATTTTAGTGGAAGATGAATAGTAACCCAAGAAATATACTGCAACATTTAGGATCCAGACCTCAGAACAAATCCATGAGGGTGTACCTTAGTCTAGTCATGCTGAACTGTCCTCATCTTTGCAGTGGTCTGAATAGGTCCACTTACTGAACCAGGAATCTAGATTTTTTACATCTAAAACTGTCTAGAATAAACATTGGAAAATCTGGAAAGTGTTCTGATTGCTCCAGTTCCAGCACTTTTTAAACCTAGAGTTTGAACCTACACTAGATACAACTCTTCTAGTATAGTACTATTGGGGTAGTACTAAGGGATGAAGGAAGATGGAGTAAAAGGAACTACTAAGCTTGGAGCATACTTTCTTCACTTTCCTTTCCTGGCTCAGACCTAGATTTCCATCTTTGGGGCAGTTCTGTCAGATACTGCTGTTTTCCCTGTTCCCAGGGTAAAGACAGTAACTTATGTCAAACTGAATTAAAAATAACATTATTCTACAATGGTGGCAGAATTTAGAAACAATGACTACGAAAAAAATAAACTGTCAGGGTACTATTAAGGGAAATAGTACTGTGTAAGAGTAATAGTAATAACAAATATTGAAATGCTGGGAGAGTCAGAGGTAATGTCAGAATCACTGCACAAAATAATGGCAATAAGACACCCACTGCCAAGAAGGAAATAGATGGAGACTTTAGGTCTTTTTTCCTTCTGCAACTTAAGCCATTTATTCAGTTCGTGAAGTATGGACTCATATGCCTTTGTTTTAGGTTCCCTTGATTAAAAATTTTAGCCTTTGCTGGTAATTGTCCTGTGGTATGTGTTTACCATAGGGAAAAAAAGAAACTAAACACCAACTGAGAAAATATATGTTTACTGCAAAACAAATATATTAAAAGCAAGTAAGATTTCATTATTTTCATAACCAAATATTTATGCAATGAACTATTCCAGAATGAAAAAAGGGTTTATTTTCTTTATTCTTTTTCCAACAGAATTTTCTTACACTTTCTGAAGAGTCCTTTAAAAAGAGGTATTTTGGTTTGTAGTAATTTATTCAGCTATTTACTACACTCATATTCAACATATCTGACCAGGACACAGGCTGTGATAAATTCTTTTTATTGCAGGATTTAGCTGGTCTCACAGTCTTGTACTTTCAACAACCCTTCTGAGATGCAACTATTCAAACTACTCACCTTCAGCTGGACCTTTAGTGTTAACTCAGATAACATTGACTGTAAGTATTTGAAATAACTGAACTCTCTTGAGTAACTGAAAAACCATCCAGACAACAAAACCTATGAATCATCTATATCAGCAGCACCCAGAAGGCCACTGGGCAAACATGCAAATAGAGATTCAAGCTGAATCATAGCAGCGTTGTGAAAATTACTTGAAATTTCAGATCAAAATATATCTACTACAGTGTGTTCACTAATGGAAATGGTAACATTTTGATCTTAATTAAAATATGGACTTTCTTGAGTATCTGTAAAGAGCAAATGTGAAATTTCACATAGAAAAGTGTTTAAAATGGAACAGTATCGACTGTACTTGTGGAGTGTTCAAAGTTTTGCAGTATTAAAAGGCAAACTTTGCTCAATGATATAGAATAAAAATACCTCTGCATTGCAGGGACAGATACTGCATTCTCTATGCAGAACAAATTCTCATTGAATTTCACTGGAGTTTTTCCTCTTTATAAAAGCAATTTCTGGCTCTTCAGTGGGTATAATAAAATGAAGCTTGCTGAGATAGTGAAAAACATCTCACTAAATTTCCTTGTAATAATTTCTCAATAAACATATGAAGTGACTTCTCTCCTGAAACAACTTCCCCTGTTTCCCAAATTTAACTGTTAAATATAGTTATTCCCCTGTCCCCCAGGATTTTAATCCTATTTGCTGAGTTTTAATAAAACAGATTCTAAGATTATTTCAAAAGTGCTCTCATGTGCCTAGGCTTTACTAGACTAAAAATGTCTATGGTTGTTGACTCTAAGAGTTTTTTTGTTTTCTTGTTTCGTTTTGTTTATGGTGCCAGAATAGCAGACTAAATTCATGGGATGGTGCAGCTGAAGGAAAACTGAGAATGTCATTTAATCGTCTTACACCTGCAGAAAAGAACAGCATGTTATTGCTGACAGATATTTGTACAATCTATTTGTGAAACCTGCCCGTGATGGAGATTTCACAGTCTTCCTCAGCAACATGGTCCATGGGATAATTATTCTGTTAGAAAGATTTTTTTGTGTTTTGTGTAAATCTTTCTAGCTGTAATTGAAAGAGTTTCCGATGGTTTTTATGGCCTAATCCTGATAACAAGTGCAATGTGACAACAGGTCATTTAGATACAGTATAAAGAAAAAATAATTTTTTGTTGTGACTTTTAAATTTGTTGCCTTTTAGGCTTATGGAGTGTATTTGCTGTAGTAATACAAATTACAATGAGTCACTCAACTTTTCCATTATTTACAATAATTTTACAGTATAATTTATGTATCATTTACATCATAAAAGTATGTTTCTAATTTTTTAATCTTCCTCCATATCTTATCTTACCCCGTGTTCTTTTGTGTCTTCTCTAGAACCTTTCTAATAGCGTTCCAACAATCCACAAAAATGTAGTAATAAATTTTCAATCTTTTATTGTTCAATAGAAATTAACATTTTATTTGCTTTGCAGTTTTTTTGTTTTCCTAGGTACATTGAAGAATTACAGTAACTAAATTGTCTGTCATGAAACTATTCTTTTCCTTAGTGATTGATGTTGATTTGGGAAGTATCAATAAGGATGAATTAATGTGAAGTGGTCATATCCAATATCCAGCTTTGCTTATGCGTTAGGAATTTCCTTTGGTGTTATGCTAGCTAATTCTCTGGCTTGTTTATGCATGGAATTAGTTGCTGCCTTTTCATTCTTAACTTACGTAATTTTCAGTAAGAGACTTTAGTTCCTCTCTCTATTTATCATTTTCTTCAGGACATTAATAAGTGTGTAATAAATGTGTCAAGTACCACCGCTGTTAGTAAGAATCCAGGGGCATCTCAGTATTAACCTTCTTCCATGTTGAAAATGAACACTTATATCTACCCTTTGTTTTCCTATCTTTTAGCCATTTTCTAATATAAAACAGAAATTTTATCATTCTGTGGATTTTGTTTCCTTAATAATCTCCTCTGAGGGATTTTATCAAAGACATCTTGAAAGTACAAGTAAATTATTTTTATTTAAGGGGTGTTTTTGCTATTCACCCTGTGCTGTGACTTCTTCCATGTCAGTATAAAGCAGTTGGGTATATTCCAATGGGGAACAAGTTAGAAAGTTGGTGCTTTCTCAATTATTTCCAGATTAAAAAATGTCGGTTTAGTTAGGTGGAAAGTTTAGTTCAGTTCCTGGTATCCTTCATTGATTTGAGGAAGATGCGTATTGGAAGCATTTTTATTGTGCAAGCTAGCCGGTCAATTTTCTTAAGGAGAAGATCTTTTGTTCATTTCAGATATGAATATAATGGAAGGTGTACTATTGCCTAGGACATTTTACTCATTTCTTATGCATCCAAACTTTTGAAATGAAATATAATATTGAAAATACTGTTGCTATCAGTCTTAATCTGTACAATAAAACTTAATGAGTGTTCCTTTAATTAATAGGGCAGATGATGCCATTGTAAATTTATTTTAGTTTGCTTGTATGGTTTTGTAAAAGTATGTGTAAAGAGTTCTTACTCTTGCAGGATTATTACAGTGCTCAAAAAAGATTTTCCAGAATTTCCCCAAACTGGATGACGTATCAGAATAATTATTATTCATTATGTCTTCAAAAGTGTTTACTTTGCAGTGAACAGGAAATGTTCTGCACTGTTGCACTTCAAAAGTTTTTGGAATTCCTTAAATGAATGATAAATAACTTGCTAAGTAGTCTGATTTCAAGAGATGGTGAGCACAGGCAGTATGCATCGACATTAGATGAAATTACAGCTACTTAGTAGAGGCAGGAATTCATACCCATCACTTCCATGAAACACAAAATAAGACATGTCTAAGGCACCAGTTTAGCAGCCAGAATGTGGCTTTCAAAGCTCTTTTCAGAACACAGCATAATTTTCTTCAAGGTACCATTTCCAAATATATTAAATGGAAATGCATTTTACAACAAATATGATCAGTTATTTTAATGCTAATGTGGTAAATAGGTTATACTTTAAGAAGGATCTCTGCTTAGAGATCCAAAAGTATATAAAAGGTTATATAACTTGAAGTATTTTATGTCTGTAGAGATTTATACCAATTTCCATTTGTATTATACCGATTTCCATTTGTGTTCTGTGATTATATAACACAAATCTTATAATTATTTATTCTCTTTATAAAAAATGATGAAGAATTATAATGTCTATTTTAAAAAATCCTTCTGCAATAACACAAATGTCTTAAAAAAATATACTTAGTCAAATAATTACAGGTAAACCATCTTATTGCCTTGGAAAAAACTCAGAAGAATATGAAACAAACTTAAAACTTGGCATAATTATTTTCAGAATTTTTCTTATGGTAAAAAAAAAAAGAAAAAAAGGAAAATATATTTTTCTGCAATAGGAAACCATGTTACAGAAAATCAGAGTGTTCTCAGCATATTTTCTCTTAAAACAGTACTACCAAAAAAAAAAAGTAATTGTGCTGATGTGGAGCTACCAGATTTGTATTGACAATGACTGGGCACAGATATAGAATTTCCCTATGGTTATGCTCATGGAAAAACTCAATGGAAAAGAAGGAAATTGCTTTTCCAATAGAAAAGAAGGAACTGCTTCTTGCATGACAAGGTATAATGTGTCCAGTATTTGTCCCTGGACTTACAAAGACTTCTGTTACTGGTTTTGGAAGACAAAAGGAGAACAAGAAAACAAGGACGCTACTGTAGAGATATTTGTATTCCTCCTCCTGCTCCAGGGCAAGACAGTATGCAGAGGTGAGGGACCTTTCACCAATCTGCTCTGCCAAGTGTATCAAGCAGATGATTACACTGCTTTTTCCTTATTTTGTAGTCTTGATTGCTTGTAATCACTGATAGCCTCTGGTATTTTATTAATAGGTAAGACTGTGTTTTATACTTTTCTGTTACTAGAGTTTTTTTCCTGTTATCTTATTTCAATTAAATAATGTTCTCTGTGCAAAGCAGGTTGCTCACCAATAAAAGCCTTTTTTTCCCCAATTTCTATTGTATTTCAACTAAATTCTACACAGCAACAATGTGAGGGGATAATGGAAGTCATTATAGCCTCCTGCTGATGCTGTAGGATTATCTAAACAGATTTATACAATCTGTTCTCTTTCACCAAAAATAGAATCCTTAATTTCCTTTTACCTGCTAGTGAAGTATTCTGTTGAAAAGAAATATTTGTGCAGTTCTAAGTATTTAAGAAAAAAAAGCTCAAAATAAAACCTGTTTTCAATTTTTGTAGGTCTTCCCCCACCTCACCCCAAACCAGCACTTTGACTAAATAAACATGAACATATAAAATGTTTGTATCATTGTCTACAAAACGCACGGTTGAGAGAGGAGGTTTGTTCAAATTTAGCTATAAATACTGGGCTGAATTCAGTGCAGATTTACTGATGATACTGAATACTATTAGCACTAGACCCTACATTAAGAGAAAATTCTGAAATCTGGTACATACAGATATTTTATGTTTTTAAGAAAGAAATTTTATTTCTTTTCTTCATCACTGAAGTCTACAATGAACTTATGACTACTTAATAAATATTAACAAAAATAATTTTTATTACATCAGTTTTTAACATTCCAAGCTTTGTTCTGTTTTATCATATGTAGCTAGAAACAGACTTATCATTTGGTCTCAATAGGTAATTTCAAGAACAGCATCAAGTTTAACTGTTTCTGCAAGAGGCATTGTTAAATTAATTTTGCATTGTAAACAAGCACATTTCTTTCTTACTTTGTCACTAATAGCTATTTCATCTATTCAAACTAACCAAAGTCTGAAAATGCAATTTCCTTGTTCCTCCTTATGCAGGTTTTCTCTTATCTCAGGCAATGAAAACTGAACAAGTCAATCCCATTTTAGGTGAAGTCAGCTTCACTTTTGAACTTGCTGTAGTACAATGTCTGGGTTGTAACTACTGTAGCATAATTAAAGAGAAAGCATAGTTTATTTTGAAATTGTAATAATATCTTGGTTTTAAGCTTAATAAAAGCAAAAAACCCCCCCCCAAAACCCCTTCTAGATCGTGCGAATAATTAGTAAGAAAAGTAAAGTAGTGGAAAAGGGAGGTCAATTTTCCCTCTTGTCTTTCATCTTAAAATGCATCTGTATCCACACAACTTCCTTGTTCAACTAACAATTTAATATTAATATTAATAATATTTAATATTATTTAAAATTTCCCCCCTTTGCTCTGTGTTAGAAGTTGTCTGTGAAATTCAGACTTGGCAAGACTAAAATATGACTCTGATGGATCTGAAAGCTCCATTGCATCCTCCCTCAGAATAATCTCTACTGCTGGTCTCATACCATGTCCATTGAATCCGAAGCTGCAATGTATAACAGAGAGAAGACTGGAGCTTCGTTGCTGTAGGAACAGTTTGCTGTAAGTCTGAGTTTAAATTCATTAAAACCTGGAAACTATACTAAAGTAGAAAGAGTTGTTCTCAGTCAAGAAATATTCTATCAGAATGGGATGCATCTTCTTTAATGACCAGTAGCAGTAAATTAGCTACAAAGTTCAGTACTACTAACTTTTTAACCTGTATCACTTTTGCCTTTCTAGAGATAAGCTTTAATCAAGTATAACTTATATTATTTGAGCATGAAGTCATACTGGCAGTAGTCATACAGTCATACATAATGAAAAATATATGGAGTTGTGTTTTATCTGCATTTTACCAGCATTTATGTCTTTCAGTATTTTACCTCAACAGTTATTTTAAAAGTTTTAGAGAAATGTCAAGTAGGAGAGAGAACTGTTCCCCATGGAACTCTGTAAAATGAAAGATCTCAAGCTGGACGTTTCTGGGCATATTTTTTGGGTACATTCCCCAGGAAGGCCCTAAATCATATTAAGTAATTCCCTTGATTCCTGGCATTTCTGTCAGGTGGAAAAAAAAAGTGATTTTAGTGTTGAGACAGTTAATGTTGCAGAAAAGCTATGTAAGATAAGAATGGATGTCTGCCCATCATCATTTATCAAGCCTACTAAAGCTGTTTCCTTCCCTTGTTCAAGCATAAGAATAGAGGCTTCCAAGTCCAAAATATCAGTATCTGATAGATGAATTTGCAGTTGGCTAGGTTTTATTTCACTGTTTTATCAGATCAGAGTGGGGCTAGGGTAGGTATAACACACGCCAAAGGTTCTTGTCCCCCATCTGTATTCTTTCCATTTTTGCCAATGTTGAACAGTAGCTTTAGTGGCACATATGTGGTGAAAACTATGCTAATGGTCAATTATTAGCTATACAAATTTATCCTAGCATTTCTGCCCATACTGATTCTTCTACATAAATCACTGCACTGTTTGCTTACATGGTACAACCAGCAAGAAAACAAATACACAATCAGTTTAGGAGCTATTCAATATTGTTCAAAAGATCTTACAGAGAATTTATTTGAGAATTAGGAAAAGAAATTCTGGAGTGTTTTGCCTCATGACATTTTCCAATTTGGAGTAGCAGACTCCATATCTCTTTCAGTACAGTAGCTGCTGACCTGATTAACTTCTGTTTAAACTCTTGGTTTATTTGTGCTTCAACAAACCCTTTTTCTTGTGAATGCATGATGTTACCATTTTTCTCCTCCCACACATAAATACGGTTGGTTATTTTTTGTTGCTTCTGATACATTATCATACAAATTGCTACCAGCATCTCCTAGCTCAGGTGAATTTTCTCATGTGAGGTTCTCATACTAGCTGTTTTCAGCCACATATCCTATTTGACTAAGGGGCTTTATAGTTGTGGCATTTTTATATTCAGCACATCTGATTGGTGAGCAGTGAAACAAAAATGTAAAGTAGTTAGTGTTCTAGTAGTGAATAACAGCACAGACTGATCAATAACATTATGGGCAAAGAAGTGGTGAAACAGTGAGCCATAAGTTTGTGTCAATACGGCACCATATATAAAAATGGTTCCCAGAGGTGTTTTTCCCCCCAAAATAGCCAAGACTGAAGTGGTGCAGGTCCAGTCCCTTGTGCCTTCTTAAAGAAACCACAACTGTTCAGTAGCAGTATAACAGATGTTCAAAAGAATCATTAACAATCTAAATGTATGTGTGAGCAGATGTACCATTTCTACTATACATAACTTTGGGGGAGAGGGACTTTTAAAGAAAATCAATAATGAGCAGATCCGTATATGAATTACTCATCTAATTATATTTAAAAGGTAGATTAAGCTTCTTTGCTTCAGTGATTGTGGTTGAGATAAGGAAAACAAGTGGTGAGAGAAGCTATTAATGTAACCATGTACAATTGACTTGGCACATATGACTAGATCGATAAGAGGCAAAATAAGAGATGGTATGACCTGTTTTTAGCTGTGATAGAGTTAATTTTCTTCCTAGTATCTGACACAGTGTTGTGTTTTGGATTTAGTATAAGAATATTGTTGATAATACACTGGTGTTTGTGTGTTTAAGTAGTGCTTATCCTAAGTCAAGAATTTTTCAGTTTTCCATGCTCAGCCAGCAAGCAGGGGCACAAGGAGCTGGGAGGGAGCATGGCCAGGACAGCTGACCCAAACTAGCTAAAGGGATATTCCATACCATAGGTCATTGTGCTAATTATATAAAGTGGGGAGAGTTGACCGGGAGGGGTTGATTGCTGCTTGGGGACTGGTGGGGCATTGGTCAGTGGGTGGTGAGCAATTGCATTGTGCATCACCTGTCTTTCTTGGGTTTTATTTCTCTTTCTTTTTGTTATCTTCCTTTTCATCATCATCATTATTATTATTACTCTCTCTTTTTGTTATATTTCTTTTCAATATTATTATTATGATTATTAATTATTATATTTGATTTTATTTCAACTATTAAACTGTTCTTATCTCAACCCATGAGTTCTACTTTTTTTTGGTCTTCTCTGCCATTCTATCGCAGAGAGGGAGGAGTGAGTGAGCAGCTGCGTGGTGCTTAGTTGCTGTCTGGAGTTAAACCACAACACAGTATAAGAGAGAAGCTTGTGCCAAACCCCTGCTCTTTTCGATGTATTTCACTAGAGGCACATGGAATGCAGTGCATTAAAATAAAGGAATAAGTAAAATAAATAGATGGGTCTAAAAGACAATGGGAAGGTTTTTTTACCTATTAAGTAATGGTTGAGTGACAGGAGCAGTATAACTTTTGTTATCCTTTCAATAACTGTACTAGTGTTGCCATAGGTGAGCACTCTCTGCAAAGAATGATCTTATGGGAGATGAATGATTCTTTCAGGCACAATGTCATTGACAAGAAGATATGCAAAGAGCTATAACTGGTGGGGAATATTTTGCCTCAGGATGACCTCAGAAAGGGATACCATGGGTGTGTGGAAGACTATTCTTCCTCCCAAGAATGTGCCCACAAAAATGTATGTGATTCCCACTTTGCCTTCATGATTTACTTTCACAGTAGATATTCTTGTTTAATATTGGAATAGTCATCATTCTTTAAGCATTTATTTAAAAAGGAGTAGGAAACTTTGGGAATCTTCTGTATTAGTACTAGAATTCTAAAAGCTTTGATAACTTGTTTGACTTTTCATATCTTTTTACAGACCATCATATCCCACATGGAGCAGCAGTAGGCAATGAAGGAGCAAATAAAAAGGTGAAACCAGTTAAGGGATATTCCTGCTTTCTGGAATTCCCAAGTGTTATTTTTGTGATTTTCTCACTGAATTTCCATATGCTTTTGGTAAGAAAAATACAATAATTTAACTGGTTTCCTTTAAAAATCACTTTAAACTTCTGAGATTTTTATCTCCATGTCTTTCTATGCAGGCCTGTGCACTGATAATACCAGCTCCATGGTTTCATTCTCACTTGTATCTTTGCTTTTTGCCACATACAGAGGCTGAACGTCACTGTGAATACATATAGAAGTTCAGGACATAGTTCTTTTCCTTAATCACATGCTATATGCTGTCAATACACAAAGGAATAACAACTGTTTTGACTTATCTAAAGTGATTCTTGCACAGCTATCTACTGGTGGTCTCTCATAAAATTGATACAAAAAAGTAAAAGGAACTTGTGGTGTCACACCAGGTACTTCAATAGCCTCTTTTGGAAGCTATTTTGAAAAAATTACAGAGAGCTCTCAGAAATTTCTGGAAGCTGGTGTGTGACTCTCAGTACACTCCATTCCTCAGATTACTGGAACTCGCTGGAAATTCAAAAACATAAAAGTTCCCTCACGGAGACATGAAAGCCATGGAGATGGCATCACCAAACTCTCATGTGAGTGCATGTGAGATTTACCAATCCCCTCTCTTTTCTGCTCCCTCACCCTCTTTGGCTCACACAGTAATTTGTGTCTGGCTCACTAAGAAGGGAATGTTGCTTTCCCCTATCTCTCTTTCTTCCCACTGCATCAGATGGATCGAGCAAGTTATATCATGGTACATTTCAGGCAAGCCATAGAAGTGAAAAGACATGTCAAGGCTAGGAGATATAAAACAAAGGCCAGAAAGGTCGGTTATAACAAGGCACTGCATTTCTTCAGACAACATGAAAATTCCTGCACCTAAAAACTCAGAATCATCCTTGTTGTGCAACTTTACAATTAGTACAGTATGACATTTAACACAATAATTTAAGGTGCATTTAGAAGCACAATCTTGCAGTCACATTCTACTGCTGAAGCTATATATAGTCATCTATGTTATCTTGATGTGGACACATGCACTGTCTCTTTCCCTCTTTGTCTCTAGCTTCCTCTGGTTCAATATTGCCTTACGATTTACAGAAAATTCTACGTAAACATAAGCTGAGGATATGTTTTGCAACAGCCACTGCTATTTGCCATCTAGACAAAGAAGATATAATTTTCATTCTCATTTGCTTAGAGATGGTTGTTATATTTTTGCTTTAGAAAGTACATCTGCTCTCCTCTAAATTAATGCCATCAATGCACTAAACAATGTAGTTCTGTATCTGATATATTGTGAGACAAAACAGAGAACAAAACAGAGACAATAAAGTATCTCTGTGAGATGCAGGGGACAATCAATTAGATTCATTATCTGTTTTACATTCTAGTCACTGCTTTTAAAAAAGAGGAGTACATAATACCATGGCAACAGTTGGAACTGCAGTTCTTTATGGTATATAATCATTATGGATTCTTCAGCATTCCCTGAAAATTGATATAAAAAGTCACAGGAGTTGTACTACCTACTATGCTGATTAAATGACAAGTTTGTAATTTACAAGTGCCTTATTGCCATGGGAAGGCAATCATACAACTCCGTTTTCAAACTCAAGGGTTTTTGAAACATGCTGCATGATCTCTAGCTGGGCTGCAAGCTAAGATTAAATTGAAAGGATAGCATGTAGATTTTAGAACATGGTGTTGACATTTACTGGCCAATCAAATTTTGCAACTTTCCTGCATGACAGCAGATGTTGACCTTTCAAGCTTTTCCTATCTGCCTTCATGCATTACCTGCAGAAATTAACATTAGCTCGCTTCTTGCTCCTTGCTGCTATTAATGTCAGCTGGGAATTGAGAATCATGAATTCATTTATTACACAGAGTGGAGACCCATTTTATACTCTAAGCACAGAAGGGCTGCTCCTGGGAGCTGGTATTTTTGGAAGCTGCTTCAACTACCTTTGTGGTTGAGGGATAGCTGGGAGCTATGGTGTAGAAAATGTCACTGGGAACAAGAGCAGAAAAAGGCAGTGGAGGACAGATTCAAGGAGAAACCTAGGGGCCAAATACTTGCAAATAGTATTGGATACAGAGAGCTTAAAGTCTAAAATGAAACACTTAAAGATATTCTAATGAAGTGCAAAACTAGATGCAAGGTACCAATGTCTCTTTGACTTGTTAACTGAACTATGAAAATGTGAGCCTGAATAATATACAGCCTGGTAGCAAGAAGCTTCGGGGGGTTACACAGCAGTGCCTGAGGCTCTCTGATACTATATTCTGAGCAAAATATTAACTTTGGTAGAGTTGTCTCCTGCAATCTGACTAAGATTTTGATATAATTTCAGTCAATCATGGAATCTTGTACCTAAAAGGCAACTAAAAAAAAAAAAAGCGCAATATTTTTTGTCTTGTCCTTTTACTTATGTTAAGAGGAAAATCTTCTTTTGGGTACCTACAGAAATATTATTATCAGAAAGGAAAAGCTAATATCTATCTGTAACTGTAAAAGCAGTTCTGCAAGCATCCACTCATTTGTGTATTATTTCTGGGAATAGCTTTCCAGTGCAGTGGGTCACTATGCTTCAAGTAGCTATGAGTTTCATGCATGCATATTTCTAATCTTATAATATTATACTTAGAATCATAGAATCATAGAATAGGTTGGAATCATAGAATCATAGGTTGGAAAAGACCCTTTGGATCATCGAGTCCAACCATCAGCCCTACTCCTCAAAGTTCTCCCCTACACCATATCCCCCAGCATCTCATCTAAACGACTTCAAAGATGTATCTCATTAAATGACAAACATTTGCAAGTTACATAAATTCCAGACTATTTTCCAAATAAACAAGGAAAACCTGCAGTCATAATTTTTCATGATGTCATTGGAAAAATGTTCTAGGCATTAATGAGAAGATATGATACATTCATCAAAAAGAGAACATTTTTCTTAGCACTGCTTGGTCTCAAATTTCCAGAAATAACAAATTGTCAGCCAAGAAGAGACAGTGTTTTGTATTGCCTTCCACCACTGATAGTTATATTTATATTCATGCTGTGGTAAATGCCATACCTCTCAAAATTCATAAATCTGAAAGCATAGCCACAAAATCTTCAGCTAATTACTTTGGCTGAGGCAAAACTATCTTTGCCAACTTTGTGAAGAGAACTTTAAACTAGGAATGATGGTGGAAGGAGATGGTGACCTACAGTCAAGAGAAGAATTAGTGGACTGGGTTGGTAAGAAAACATACAGGCAAATGTGGATGTGAGAGTTTGTGAAACCAATGAAAAGGGGCTGAAGGGGCCCACCTCGAGTGTGTGCACACAAATAAGGAAGAGCCTACAGGACAGAACTATGGAGGAGTCAGATGAGGCCTTCTTCAGATAACTGGAAGAAGCCTCTTGATCATGGGGCCTGGTCCTCATAGGGGACTTTAACCACCCTGACGTGTTGGAGGGATGGCACAACAGGGCACAAGCATTTTGGGAGGTTTCTAGAGAACACTGATGAATATATCCTGACATAGATGATCAAAGAACCGATGGGAGGAAATTGCTGGACCTGATATTTGAAAGCAAGAAGGAACTGGTTGGGGATCTTTAGACTGGGAACAGCCTTGACTGCAGTGACCATATGTTGTGGCTTAACCACAATAGGCAGGTAAGAAACATACAGCTGCTTGGTGACTCACATCCAGTGGGATTGAGAAGCAAATCTTAAGGGTAAAATTGAGAAAACTTGTGAGTTGCAATAAGGACAATTTAATAAGTAAAGGCAAAAAAAAAGTGGGGGAGAACAAAACCAAAAATACCAAGTGATACAAAAGCAATCACTCACCTCCAGCCAACCGCTGCCTAGCCAATCCCTGAGCAACAGGAAACCTGCAAAACAGCTCCTCCTGTTTTTATTGCTGAGCATGACATTATATGGTGTAGACTATTTTTGGTCAGTTTAGGTCAGCTGTCCCAGCTATGTCGCCTCCCAGCCTCTTGCCCACCCCCACCTACTCTCTGTGGAGCACAGAGCAAGAAACAGAAAGCCTTGAAGCTGTACAAACATATTTTAACAATAGCTAAAATGTTGATGTGTTATCAACAGTTTTGGTCACAAATCCAAAACATAGCACCAATAAGGACTGCTGTGAAGAAAATTAAGTCCATCCGAGCTAGATCAAGTACACCATGAGATTCTAGAGTTCAGGATCCTGAAAGGAGGGGACAAGACAAATAACAGGATCACAATCATGGATTTCAGGACAGCAGACTTTGGCCTGTTCAGAGACCTGATTTGAAGAATGTCACAGTAGACAGTATTGCAGAGAAGAGAAGTCTAGAATAACTGGTTGATTTTTCAAGGGTCATCTCCTCCAAACTCAGGAATTGTCCATCCCAACATGCAGAAAGTCAAGAAAGATCACAGGATACCTGCATGAATGAACGAGAAGCTCTTGTCAAAAACAGGGCATATTAAAAAAATACACGGTAGGTGGAAACAGAGTCAGGAATATGGAAACACTTTCCAAGTGTGCAGGGATGGGGTAGAGATGCAAAAAAACCCCACAAAACGCCAAAAACCCACCTGGAGCTGAGACTGGAAAATGACGTGAAGGGCAACTCATCACGAAGAGGAAGACTAAGGAAAAAGTGGGTCCACTGCTGAATGGAGCAGATGATCTGGTGAGAAGGGATATGGAAGATGTCTCCTTTATGTCTTTACTGGTAAGAATTGCCTTCAGGAATCCCAGATCTCTGAGACCAGTGGGAAAGTCTCGAGCAAGGAGGATTTACCCTATGTAGATGAGGATCAGATAAGGGAACATTTAAACAAACTGGGCATAAACAAGTCTATGGGACATGACTGGATGCACTCATGAGTGCTGAGGAAACTGGCTGATGTCACTGTGAGGTGATTCTTGATTATCATTGAAATGTTCTCTCAGTCAGTAGAGGTTCATGAGGACTGTGAGAAAACAAAAGTTACTCCTGTCTTCAAGAAGAGAAAAGCAGGAACCAGGGAACTACAGGCTCGTCAGCCTGTCCTTGATCCCTGAGAAGGTGATGGAGCAAATCCTTCTGGAAGCCATTTACAAGCATATGAAGAACAAGAAGGTGATTGGGAGTAGGCAGCATTGACTTACAAAGCAGAAATAATTTCTGACCTACCTGATAACCTGTGATGACATAACTTGTCAGTAGACGAGGGAAGAGCAGTGGATGTTTCTCTTTAGCAGGGTTTTCAATACTGTCTCCCATAACTTCCTCATAGACAAGCTAATGAAGCATAGTTTAGATAAATGAGCAGTGAAGTGGTTTGAAAAATAACTGAACTGCCAGGACCAAATAGCTGCAGCACAAAGTTCAGCTGAGAGCCAGTCACTAGTGGCTTACGTCAGGGTTTGATCCTGGGGCAAATACTATTTAACTTCATTAATGACCAGGATGATGGGACAGAGCACACCCTTGGTTGTGGTTGGGTGCTGCTGTTCAGACAGACCTTGACAGGTCAATGAATGGGCCAACAGGAACCTCATGAAGTTCAAGTAGGGAAATTCAAAGTCTGCATCTGGGGTGGAAGAACCTCATGCACCTGTACATATTGTGCACCTACACTCTGGAAAGTAGCTTTGCAGAAAAGGAGCTGAGATTCCTGTTGGACAGAGAATTCCAGTGGTATCCTGGGATAAATTAGGAAAAGCATCATCAGCAGGTGCAAGGAAGTGGTCATTCCTTTCTGCCCAGCATTGGTGAGGCCACATCTGGAGTGATGTGTTCAGTGTTGGGCTCCCCAGTACTAGATAGGCATTGACATACTGGAAGAAGTCCAGCAAAGGGCCACTAAGGTGATTAAGGGCTTGGAGCATCTGTCAAACTGGGAGAGGCTGAGAGAGCTGTGACTGCTTAAGCCAGAGAAGAGGAGGCTTGAGAGAAAAGAGGTTATCAGTGTATATAAATATGGAAGGCAATAAAGAAGACAGAACCAAACCCTTCTCAGTGGTCCCCAGTAAAAAGGACAAGAGGCAGTGAGCACAAACTGAAATACAAGAAATTCCATTTAAACATATGAAAAACATTTTTACTATGAAGGTGATCAAACTCTGCAACAGAATGCTGAGAGACATTGGTGCCTACATCTCTGGAGATATTTGAAACATAACAGGATGTGATCCTGAGCAACCTGCTCTAGCTTGACCCTTCTCTGAGCAGGGGGATTGTACTATGTGATGACCTCCAGAGTTCCCTAAACCTCTTCTGTGATTCTGTGAAAACTGAATGATCAAACTAAGATCGAACTGAGTCAAAGTCCAAGGCTTCTCATCAGTCCTGTATGGTGGACTCCCAACTGGCTTCTGTCAGACACCAGACCACTAAGTAAAACTTGGGACACAAAACCCAGAATGACACTCTGATCCTAGCAATAGACAGCCATTACCAAGCTTCCTGTATGTCCAGCCATACTTTGCACCTCTCTCAGTGCTGTTCCTCCCTGATAGCACTTAATGTATTAACCACATCAACAGAGAATGTGCACTGCTGCTAATACTCCAAAAAGAAAAGTTATAGAGGCACATGTGTGCCTCAACACTGGCTTCTTTTCACTAGTAGCTCAAGAATTTATGAAAAATTAATAATTCTTAATACTATACCAGGAAGAGATGGATTAATTTGGAAGTTGCAATTTCCCTAAAGCCATCCCAATGGTTAATTGTCAAATCCCAACAGGACCCACAAAACCTACTTAGCCCTACTGTTGTAGAAGAGCAGTAATGTGGTCGTGAAATTGTTGGAGTCTGAACTGCAGCTTATTCTGCAGAAGCCTGGTTGATAGCAATTGATTGGTAAATGAGTTCTTATTTTCTGTAGGGACTATCAGTGAGGACAGTCAAGAAGGGTGTAGCTTCGTTAATGATTAATTGAAACATTTATTCTTACATCAAAGACAAAGATTTATAGAGGTGATGCAAATTTTCTTGCTTCAGGACAAAAGTCAGTTAAACAGATGAAATAGGGATAAGCTGCCTTTGTGTGGCAGGTTTTCCCACCATTGTTCTCCTGCACCTTTTTTTCTGAAACAGCTGGGAAAAATTTGTGTGACAATGTGTTGCCTAGGAGACTAATGGTCTTCCAGTGTTCCCTGAATTAGTGAATAGGTCTCTCAGATAACAACAACAACAACAAGAACAATAATAATATAAAATTAAACATACATATTTAATCTGATTATGTTACCACTGACCAGTTATTTGAGGCAAGTATAAAGCTGGACTATGTTACTGTGAAAAATACAAAGATTTGTTTTTGTGTTAAGAAACACTGATCTGCATTTACTTTACCATTAACAGCTAATTCTTCCCACCGTTAAAGAGAGATGTAATATGGTTTGATTTTAATCTGCAGTTTATCCATTCTCAGATAAAATCAGCGCTTGCTTTCCAGTTTTCAAGCGAGAGAGAATAGACTGAATAGTCTGGCACTATTGTGTTCACAATTTGTGTTGTGAAAAGTATTAAAAATGGTTAACACCATTTCTAGAGGCCTAATGAAGGATCCATGCTCATTAGATAGAGCTACTATCTATGTGGCTCATCTCAGAGGTCTCTACATCATCTCCTCAATGTACATTCACCTGCCTCAGACACTTGCATCATAAAAAGTTCATAGATGATATCCATATCACCAAATATTGCCATATTGCCCTTCCACAAACACTGGATTAAGTTAGTAGGATTCAGCATCTACCTTCTGCTTCCTGGATGCCAAAAGTCAGCAACAATAGCAGTAAATCTAGTATGCTGAGACAGATTGTTAACTTGCTCACACCTATAAAATGGAATATTAGAATAGTTCCTAAACAAATATATGTCGTGGATGAAAACACGCATCTGTTGTCCATGACTTGGTCTTTTAAGACCCAATGGGCCTATATCATACAGTAGCTATCTGATACAGTAGCTAGAGAAACAGCTGACTTTACAAGGCCTTGGCTGTCTTCTTCACTGTACCCTTTCCCTCCAATACAATGCCTAACATGACAGATTGTGTGGGCATCTAACATGGGCATCTATTCAGTGCACAGAAAGGGTCTACTACTGACCTTGAAATTAAAGCTTTTCTTCAAGCATGGTGAACAGTAAGAAGCTTCTCTTGCCATACTTCTCGCCTCTGTAAAATCACCCAGCAATGGACACCACTAAGGAGCTGACAGTCTTTATCAGCAGAAATAAAAGAATGAAGGCTCCAAAAAGTTGAGAGAGAGGAAATGCCAGGCAATTCTAAATGACCCTTAGGTAATTTGCAAATGTTTTCTTTTCAGCTAGAATTGGACTGCCTGACAAAATAATTACAGCAAAGCATCACTTGGAAGTTACAATTTGTCTGAATACACAAAAAAAACCCCTAAAAGTTTTTGGGACTCAGTGGTCACATACAGACTCAATGCCCGTGACCATCTGGCCTATCACTACAAAACTGCTTCTAGAAGCAAAACAACAGTAAAAGACCTCTGCTCATACCCACCAAAGCCTCCAAAATCACAGCTGAGTTCTCTTGCCAAGTAAAATTTTTATATTTTCTGCTTAAATACACTGAATAATCAATTTTTGACTTTACAGTTAGTTTATCGCCTGCAGGATGTAGACACCTTCCTGCGTAGTTCAAGAAAACTTTCTGCATTGGTGAATGATTTTCAGGAGAATGAAGAAAAGAATTTGAGTGGTTGCAAGCACCTGCGTGATTTCTGAATGTTAGAGACTGCTAGTGGCTGTCTCACATATTTCTTGGGCAAAACATATATTGGCCTCCCCTGCTCAGTCCGTATTTTCTCTCCAATCGTTACTGCTCCCCATTCATTCTACCCTGTCAGTTTACTGTTATACCCCAGGAAAATGACAACCAACATATGTGTTAGAGCTCTTTGGTAGGACTTTAACAATGGTGTGACAAGATATGTTTAGCTTGACAACTCATTGGAAAGTGGATACAATGTCAAAACATTCAGTCTGGAAGTCAACAAGACTTGAAGGGAATGAACTAATTAAAACCACAGTTTTAGAAAGCCCTATGCTACAGTTCTAGCAAAGGAATCTGATCCACATATTTATAATCTCTAATCTAATCTCTAACCCAAACTTCCTTAGGAAGTTAACCAAATTGGACCATTTTAGCATCTTACTCTTTCTCAGAACTGTATACTAATTCACTTGCCTCATACAGTTTTTTATTTCTGTCGTAACCTTATTTCTGAAGTAGTTTATCGGGTCCGTAGCATTTTGCTGTTTCTCTAAGTTTATTTTGTTTCTGTTCTGAATTCTTCATAGTTTACCAACTCAACACCCACAAATACTCCCACCTGAAAAGGTAATTAACCACATTGTGAGCCACTTATCAGTTTAGAATGTGTGAGAATTATATTGTACATGGCATATATTGAAGCATCAGAAAATATAAACCAACTAATTTGGGAGCAAACAATAGCTGCAGTTCTTAATAAAATAACAAATATTTAAAAAAATTTTCTTTATTTTCCAACAGCTAAATGTGATAGGTTTCCATAACAAACATGCTTTCTGATAAAGCTGAGTTTAAAATGAACTTAAATGTTGATAAAAGCTATCCATTTTGCACAGACATGACTATTGACATAAGCGCAACAACTAAATCAATAACTAGAATTCCATGTTTCAGACCATCAGAGTCTGATTGTTTAGGGCTTGATTAGTAATAGCTAATGTTTTTGTCTTTTCTGTGAATTCTACCAATGTACTAGATCATAAATTCCTGCAGAAAATTGAAATAATTTGCACATTATTTATCACTCACTGTTTGACCTCACTTGTCTTGGGAAGAAGGTAAACCATGTTCTACTCTACATGTTTAAGATGCCAGCTAATAGTACACTGCTATAAGAATATAGTGCTGTATTTTTCCCACCTGAGTATGAAAGATAAAAGATAAAGACACATACAAAAACCTGTAGTGAAGTAATTTAAAAATCTGATAGGACAGACTAGAATTTTCTAGCAGTTTTCAGTAAGTTTGCAGGTGAACTACCATCCATCCGTCACAATGCAGTTTATAGCGTGTATATGTCATTTACTCTTGATTATACTTTTAATGATAGCATGTCATCTCCTATGATATTTTATTATGAAGCTGGCAAACTGTTTTGGCTGTCTGGACCTGTTAGAGTAAAAATGTAAGTCACATTCTAATTTAAAAGATTTTAAAAATCTACTTCTTTTGTCTCTTCAGAAACCAGATCCTGTCTCTGCTTATCTGACTAGCCTTTATTTTATGTTATTGAGAAAAATTTCACTGAGTTGTTTTTTAAACTTTTATATGTTTTTAGCTCTCATTTTTTGTTCATTCACTTTTTAGAGGCTATGACAAGATAACAACACTGGAGACTGCAAAGGCTTAGCAACTGCATGACTGCCATATAACCTAAGAATAAGAAAAGAAGACAAGGTGTTTTCACCTCCAGGCTGATTAAAGCTATGTTAAAATTAACGAAAATTATTACCTAATATGTTACAGATCAGATTTGTGATTTTTACTTTTTTTTTTTTTTTTTTTAAAACAGAATGAGATGTAAGGACAAGATCTGGAAATAATAATGCCTGACATTTACCTCTCTTCCCTGGCTGGCAGAGCTGATTGCTTGTTTAAATTTGAGTGCATAAAAAGAGAACCTTATATCTTACATAAACATGGCAGTTGTATGGCATTATTCATCAAATCTAAACACAGTTAAGTTAACCAAAAATGCCATAAAATCATAGAGTAGATCACTGGTATATTCTAAGAAATTGTGTTTTTCTTCCAACCTTTTGAACCCAATCATTCTGCAGGAAAAGGTTTCTTGCTATTTGAAAATTATGCAGAATTTCTTCCTGGGATTTGTCTCTAAGAATATTTTTTTGATAATGAAATTGGCAAAAATGGAGAGTTACGAGCTTTTAAAAGTACTAAAGATGAGAATAAATAATAATATAATAATAATATCTGTCACTGATCATTTGCTTTTGAGAATGGGTTTTAGATAACTCTATTAGTTTTATGGATTATAATTAACCACATTTGTTGAGTCTGAGGGGTTGTGGTCTGTACTCTCCTATAGTTTTCACAGTGTGGTTTCCAAGGTGATAAGTAGTTATTTTGATTATTTTGGATAACCACATTATTGCTCATCAGTGCAGTGACTTTCAAATACTTGAATTAATATTAAGTTTTTACAAAATGATAAAATTTTTTACACACTGCAATCTATCTTGAAAGAAGTTTTATATATTTAAAATTTTAAAGATATCATCCAAAACCAGTAAAGACAAAGATAGTTATAGAGCAGCTATGAACTGTTCTTGAGCATATTATAATCAAATGTATGTGCTTCTATATTGTTGTATACTAACAACAGACATGACCTTTTTATATAAAATTAAGGGTAAAATTATGTCTTTATGTCATTTAGTGGAAAGTTGCCAATATTTGAGCCCACTAGCCCTTGTCAAGACTGAGTTGACTTAGAGATCTATTTAAAGGTGTTGCCATCAGCTTGAATCTATGGCAAATAAAATTATTCAGAATTATGGAAAATCTTTCACTGACTTAGAAAACTGTGGCAATTGTGAATGTTTGAGGTCTTTTTTTGTTTTTTTTTTTTTTTTTGTTTTTTTTTTTTTCTTTTTTTTACTTAAACATTTATTTTCGTCATTTTTGTGTATACAATTTCTCTTCTTAATGAAGTACAAATACATGTCATCAAAGTTCATCTTTGATAGGCAATCTCTTTAAACCGTGCAATTTATTATTGGTGTGAAAGATTTCCTGCTAACTAGAATTGCAGCTACTGTTAGGTAACGTCACAAGAAAGCTGATTTTGTATTTCAGGTCCTGAAACTAAAGAAGACAATTAATGCTCAGCAAATAGGGGGAAAACTATTGAAAATGAATGTCGTACTTTTCTAACTTTTACACCACCTAAAGAAGACATTTGTTAGACCTATGATATGCCTTGGGATATTGTCTGATAGATAATATTTAAATCTGGATCACTATACACAGTTTAAAAAATGTCTTATTTTTCACATTCTGGAATTTTTTCTCCTCCTCCTCGGCAAGTTTTTATCTTGAAAAGTCTTTATCTTCTTGAAAAAGGAAACATGCCAACCACTCCCAGAAGTTCAGAAAATACTTCACTAATAATATTAATTCTATGTAGAAATTTCTCATATACTACAGTGATAGGTAAAAATGTCCTAAATGGTAGTCAGAATATTTCAAACTCAGTCTTTGAGAAATGTTGATCTAAGACATTGCTTTTTCATGTACTACTCAAATTGTGTTAACTATGAAGAAAGGATTTAACATGGCATGAAAAAATACAACTAAGAAGCAATAGATGCTAAATTTATTAAAATTAACATTCAATATTTATTTGGTTTTCTGTATCTCTCACAACATTTAATAAAACAGTTTTTAAACTAAATAATGATCATCTATTAAGTACTCTTAAAATTTAGTTATCAAGAGACACAAGTCATTCCCAAGTAAGTTTATAAATTAAATAATTTATATTTAATTAAAAAATTTAAAAATATAACAATAAATTTATTTGTAAGTACTTAGTGCAGTGCAACAATATTTTTAGTTTTTCTTGTGTCAACAGTGTCTTGATGACTACACAAGGAAAAAAGAAATATTTACATTGCTGTCCAATATGAAATAGAGCCAAAACACTTCTGCTCTGAGTCATTGATCTCATCAGTAGATTTAGACTGCCCAGAGGGGCCCACCCTATTCACCATCTTAGGAAATATTATTTATAAGTTAATTGTTGGATTGGTGAAACTTCCCCTTCTATCTCTTGCAATAAAAACTAGGTATTTATCTTAGAAGGAACAGTGACAACACTTGAATATAACTCTATAGCTGTGTCTTTTTTTCTAGTAAAGTAAACTTGCATCAAGATAATTTTTCTTTGATAAGAAAGTCTTCCCTTTGATTATAAAGCTGCAGACTGAGACTAAACTGTGAAACTGAAACATTTGCATTTTTTCTGTATCACTTTGATGGAATTATTTAGAATTCCTTTATCACTGTTGTTCTGTCTCAGTTTCACATTTCTGTTTTAAGTGTCTAAGTATTCAGCATTTAAAGAATCTGACTCTCACATAAGTAAAATCTTCTTCAAAGGAGCACAATTCTTGGGAATCTTTTTTCTTTCTTTCCAGAAAAGACAGTAAATTTGGGCATCATCTCAAGCAAGCATCTGGTTTTCTATTTACCAACTCTTACATTTGTAAAATATTGCTATTGACAAAACTCCTTTTATGGAGTTCTTTGTGATCTGAAGGTAAAAAGTTTACATAAAAATTATTTATTACTTAATTTTAATGTTGGAAAACAGTAATATTTAATATTATTCTGCTGTCACAGTTGCCATTGAATTGATTCCTAGCTGTCAATATCATGCTTCCACATATGTCAGTGGATTCTAGCTATGGTCCTAGAGCTCTAGTAAAAGGGTACCACTGTATTGGGAGAAGTGTTCTGAAGTTCTAGTTGCAGCTATCTGGAAGATAGATATTAGGGTGAACAGAGGTAGTAGTGGCTAAAAAGAGAGAGAGAGCAAAACCAAGTTGCCTTGGGTTCTAAAATGTCCCAGAGTTACCTCTTTGGGTTCATGTATTGTTTCTAAATATGACCATACACCTCAATTCTGTAAAATGTCAACAGGGGAAAGATGTTTGCTGATATAACGTTTCAAATCACCTAATTTAGGTGAGGACACTAATTCATTTTCCTTACTAACATGGCTTTTTATGCATTTGACAAGAGATTATCACTGAAAGAAATATTTACAGATCACACAAACTGAATTCAGATTTCTTCTCTGGAGACAAGAGGACATGAGAGGTCACAACTGGACATGAGCAAGCTTCTTTAGAAGGAATGATGATCGTCCTAAACCCTAAACTACTCTATAATATGATGAGATGAAAGATGTGAGGTTGCAATCCCTCAGACTGAGGCTACGAAGCTTTGTCTCTCACTAGTTGAAACAGTGTTTTAATTACTGCCTTGTGATTCAAGAGCTCAGTGATAGCTGTTTTATGTTTGCTTGTGTTTTTTAAGGAATGAGCTCTGCTCAGGTTCCTGATGTTGCAGGTCTGTACTCTCCATCAGTTTAGACAGTTAACTCATATATCCAAATTCATTCCACATCACCAAGGTGCTTAAATTAGTGGTCTGATCATCTTAGACTTCCTGGACAGTCAACGGAATAAAACATTCCTTCAAAAGTGAGTCTTTCTGATCTGCCTCCTTTCTCTGTTAACTGATGATGAAGGTAAGCAGGCTCCTAATTTAGATTAGATACTTCATTTAAAAAGATATGTAAGGAATTGGAGCTTCAACACGCCGTTTGATTCAGGTTTCCAGATGAGGCAGAAGTCCACACATGTGTCTGCTTTTGACTTGTTTCATTAATTAATATTAGTCTGCTCATGCGAATGTTCTGATGCAGCTATGTTTAGTACTGCCAGGTTCAGAAGTATACCAATGAAATTTGAGATGTGCGGTTTTGTCTGCAGGGAATGAAAGTCAAGATAGTCAAGATAACTAAATTGTTAGAAACTGTTAGAAACTACTATTAAAATATCTAGGGATGTGCTGAAAGAGACAGGAGATAGTAAAAAGGAAAGGAAAAAAAGTATTAATCAATCTTTGGTTTGAAAACATCTTCCAAAAATATGTGCATCCATGATAGGGAAGGTTGAAATGGTTTTACAACATTGTCATTTCAGACACAAACCATGGACCAGACAGCAACTCTAAATACTAAAATGGAGGAAAATAGGGAGCAGTTATTCAGATATTTTATCTTGTAAAGTATCAGAGAACCACAGAATGGGGTAGGTTGGAAGAGATCTTCGAATGCCTTCTTGTCCAATGCACCTGATCAAGCAGGGTCAGCTAGAGCAGGCTGCTCAGGACCATGTCCATATGACTTTTGAATATCTCCAATATTTTGCAAATATTGTTTACTTAATTACTGTTTTCTTTGGTTAGGAATGATATAGAGAGTTTTGTGTTTAGAGCTTTGTCATGAGATCCAGTTGAAATTGTTAGAACTCATACAAAGATTAAAGTAAACTTCTGTTAGTCTTCTAAACAACGCATGACTTTGGTAAAGACAGTATGGTGTGGTTATATTTTAATTTGAATACTTTGTGTAAATGAGTTAAAGGAAGATTTTTTCAGAAGTATTTGAAAATATTTCAGAACATGATTTTTATTGATTTTCAGTTCTCCATATTGTTATTCCACTGTCCAATTACTACTTTTCTGAGACAGTACTTTAATTTTCATTAAAGTCATAATTTAAAATAAAATCAAATCATCAAATCATATCTTACATGTTACAAGAAATTCTGGCTTGTTCTTCAATGTGCAATTACTGTTCTCTAGTAGAGCAAGAGAGGGGTTTAACAAAAGAAAGAAACTAATTCAAGACACTGTCAGTAGAGCTTAGATAGGGACTAAGAAGTCCAGTAGGTTCACTGCAGGAATCCAGCAAATCTTTATGGAACTGAAAGTTTGTTCATTTCTACTACAGTTAGCAACTATATCTTGAGATCACTGTCATTCAGTTCTTGACTTTACTGATAAATAACAGTGCCCATGTTAAAGAACAGCAGAAATTGTTTTACTGCCTCCATTTCTATGCTGATGAAGGGACAGGAAAATGTATGTTCGTCTGTGTAAATTTGGCAAATTATCAAAGGTCAAATGGTCAATAATAATAATAATAATAGGGTTGTTAATACTTAATAAAAGTAAAATAATTTCTTACTTCTATGCTTAGCCTGTTCTAAGGACAATCTAATTCAACACAATTAACATTGAACAATTATCTTCCATTCATTTTGTATAAGCTGTTTAACTACTGAGTTTCATATACAAAACCAAACTCTTAATTTACATTTGTATTTTGGGGCATAATTTGATTTACCATTTCTCCTGTTTTCCACAAAATGTGTTAATGACATGTATAAAATTGTGAATACATATTCAAAAAGCCAAAGAACAGATCTGGAGAATCCCTATTTGGCTGTAGCATGCAGGGCATATCTATCTCTGTTAGAAAAATGTCATTTCCCATATGAGCTGTGCTAATGTAGTACTTGTCATCTTAAGCTTCCTTTGGCTGTGCAGTTGGTCAGCCTATTGCATCTGCAAACTATCTGTATAACCATCAAAAGACCAGCCTATGTCATGGCATTTTCAGAGCTCTCATCATCCAATCAAGCTAAAAATAACAAAAAAAAATCAGGTTTTCTTGCAATATTACAACACTCCTGTTTCTGCCCCAGATGGAGATGAAACTAAAGTGTGATTTCAAAAATGGCAAAGAAAATGTGTGACAGACAGAAATGACAAGGCTTTGTCTACAGCTGGTGATACAATAAAGTGAAATGCCTTCCCATTGTCCCTAAGCAATATGTGTAGTGTTAGCTATGCTATATTAATTTGAACATATTCGTTGAGCTCAACTGGACCAGAAGCAGAGAAGACTCACATCATCTGAACATGTCTATTAGTCTCTTAAACTGTGAGACAACTGCATGCATGTTTATTTTTTTCTCCCTACAATTCTGACATCTGTGAATCTAGAAGGCCAAATGTAGCAGTATAAAAATGACTCGGTCATCCAGATTGCAATGGTACTACCCCAGGAAAGTGTTTCACCTTTTTCAGTTCAGAAGAACATAAAGTTATACTAATAAAGTTATGGATTTATGGAAGTAAACTTCTTCAGTAAATTTTGAATTAGATATCAGGAAAAAAAAAGTCACAATGAAAGGAGTCAGAGATTGGAACAAGTATCCTGTTGCCAGAGATATTAAAAAATCAACTGGACAATGCACTGAACAGCCTGATCTGCTTCTGTCCTGCTCTGAGTTAGGGATTGGACCAGAAGACCTGATGTCCCTCCCAGCCTAAATTATTCTGTGAGTCTATGTTTCTATGCAAATAGAGTGCATGAAGCTGTTTATCTCTTTGTTTGTAGTTGTTGACTACACTAATACTACTTCTACTTAAATGCTCGATAAAAAAATTGCATAAATTTACATGGCTAAATAATTACTGATCATAATATCAGACAAGACATCTAGGAAACTTTTCTTGATGTTGCTTTACCAGATAACTCAGAAAACCATTCTATTTCACAGAACAGTTGTCTGCAGTTGTCTCAGTCCTAAAAGAGATAAAAGGTTTTAAGAAATAAAGATGCCACCTGTCTGTAAATCTGGTGATGTGGAAATGCCTAAAAATTCCATTAGCTCTTCCTCTGAACCAGTGCCTTTCACTTTACCCTCAAGAAAAAAAAAAAAAAATCTCGTTTGTCAAAATTTTCTTAGCAAAATGACATCACAGTTAATTCCCTCCAATACATTTCCATCTTTCAATGTTTAACCTACCATCTGTTCTACCTGGAGCCCCCGAAACAAATGAAAGGGATCAAAAGCCAATTGTTTTTTGCTGTTGTTTTAGGTATTTATGTATACACATGCCTAATCTTTCAAACTGCTCTCACATAATCAAACAAAGCAAAATACTAACCTTAAAATATCGTGGGAAGGCATAAAATGTTACGGTAATCCAATTCATAATGCAGACTTGTGTAAACAATTCTGTATGTAATATTACTTAAGGATGAAATGACGGGACTGAAAAAATCTGGTTTGACTGTTTAAGAGGTATTTATGTTCGATGTAAGTACCTTTTTGACTACATGGAGCTCCAGCATAAAGCCAAAGATCATTTCTAAGAGAGGAAAGAACACTGACATTGTTGTGGTGATTGTTCCTAACCGCCTTCTCAATAGGATGCAGAGAATGAAGGCTGGCAGCCAGAGGATTTCTGCTGTTTGTTTGTGGAAAGCCTCAGCTGCATGGGGGATTTCAACCATCTAGACATCTACCAAGTCAACAGAGTGTAGTGAAAGTAAGCCAAGAAGATTGCTGTGTTGATGACAATTTCCTAATATAAATCCCAGCAGGGTGATCCAGCCTAACTGGCTGTCTAATTTTAGCCAGATAAGGTTAACATTAAAAAAGCTAACATTATATCCACCCTCCTTAAACGCAAAAAGGAAGATCTAGACATCCTGGGCTTGAGTCTCAGGAAAAATTGTAGAATACGTACTTCCACCATTTCCAAACTTGCTACAGACAAGAAAGTACCAGAAAGAAATGAATTTACCAAAGTTAGATGAAACTTGACTAATCTGGTTGCCTTCAATGCTGAAATCACTGGTTTTGAAGAAAAGTGGAAAACAGTCAGTATAATATACCTTGAAAAGTCCTTTCATAAGGGCTTTTGACACAGTCTCCCATTTCTATTCTCTCTTAAACTGAGGAAGCATGGGTGGGATGAATGCATGATTGAATTTTTTAAAAATCACCTGAACTACTGGGTTCAGAAAATATTAGTCAATGATTTGACAAGCAGCTACTGACTACTGACAAGCAGAGTATTCCACAGATGGTATTGGTGCCAACATTTTTCCATATCTTCATAAAATAAAATGCACACACAGCAAATTTCAGATTTGAGGAGTCCTTATTTTCTACCTCTATTTCCTTGGTCAGAATAAATATCTATATGTACTAGGAATGTGAATCAAATGCTTGATGCTGTTTTCAACTTCTTTGTGAGCATATGTTATCATATGACAATTAAAGTATTATGTATTCTAAAGTTTGAATATGGTTATGAAACACAGCATATCCTCCATAAGCTCTTATTTGATGTTTTTGTGTGTTCTTCTCATGTGTACTTCTCATGTGTACTTCTCATGTGTACTTCTCATGTTTAATATCATAAGAAGCTGCAACACACTGGCTGACAACATAAAACCCAATAGAAATTGAAATAATTATGTAGAATATTTAGAGAAAACATTCCCCTGGATTTTGTTATAATTCATTATGAAAGAATCCAGTAATTTGAAACAGATAACATTAATGACAAAAGATAGCTTTATCTAAATGGAGTTTTGAGTACTCTTCAGAAATATCGTTTGTGATTTGGTATTCACTTATAAATATATAACTCTCTGAATATGGATAATTTAACCTCCCCCACTGCATTTGTTAAATATTTAATGTTTCAGTAATTATCTCAAGATGAATAGCCTTTCATGGACAGCTTCAACATGAACATCTTTCTCCATTTGAAAGCAATACTTTGCTGTTGATTACAAAGAAAGATCAAAATCACAATAGAGAAATGTACAGTGGAAGGAAAATTATACTTAGGCAAGGTGGTATCTCCTTTCCAAATGACCATGAGATAATCCAAAACTTAATGGGAAGAAAACCTAGACTTCCAGACAGAAAATGCTAACTCTATAAGAGCAAGGAACAAGTCTCAAACTGGAGTCCATCACAGACACTTCTGCTACCCATCTAAGAGCATATGGACCTACATGGTGGACAGTCTCATCAAAGAAGGTAATAACTCACTCTTCCTGGCTCAGAGACTGGGGTAACTGAAACAGAAAAAAATCAACCAATCTCTTTTCAAAAAAAGGCACTTTATTTTCTTCTTCAAGGGAAAAGAAAGGAGAAAAAGAGCCTATAAATATGATCCCAAGAGAAATCAAATGATTCTGAGCTGTGTTTCTGATGACGCTTCATATTGTTGCTGGCCCAGGAATTGTACAGATTGTGTGGCCTGGACTAGAAGGGGCACTACTTTACACTGCTGGAGCAATGATATAATTGCATCTGATTGATTTCCACAGCATGGGAAAAAGGGAAGGTGAAATCTGGCTAGAGACGGCCAAGATGGAATTGCAAATGTATAGGTGGCTAGAGGCTGTGACAGTGGTATCAGCTATGCATACTATTTTTTTAATGGGAATCTTTTTAAAGATTCTTCAGTTAAACAGGGGGCTTCTGATGTATATGTGATATCATGGCCAAGACAGCAAATAGCAGGGCTGGGCACACCTGTAGGACAGTGACTGAGGAAGTATGTTTCAATGTAAGACCATGGAAATAATAAGGAATAGCTGGCTGGAGCAGTGACATTATATTGCTTTTTGGAATATATTTTGCTGGTTTTGAGACTTCTGGTAGTATTTTCCCCATAATAAAGCCATAGAGATTACGTGAAGATGCACACAAGAATATGTTGTAAAATCAAACCGAAACTATATACTTAGGTTCCTGTTTTGATACCTGCACGTGTGTGTCAAAGATTAGATGGTATGGCTAATGAGCGATTTTGGCTTCAAAAGGTTCATAGTGGCAATTCAGAGCATAGGACAGCATAGGTGCAGCTAAAAGTAGTAGAACACTTCTGATGTAATATGTGTAGTGACATTTATTTCTATCCTCTGTTAATGCATATATTTAGTAAATTAAACTATGTCTATTAGATACATTTCAGTGTATTATGCTCATTATATTGTCCTTGAGAATATCATGACTGATTCTCATTACCACTTTTGAAAATATTTAGCCAGATGTTAACTTTAGTTTTGGCACTTGGAAGTGTGAATGACATGTGAAATTGGCAACAAAATTTGGAGCCACAAGAAACAAGCAAACCAAATAGATTTTATAAATTCACCCATAAAATGATTATGAGTCAACCAGAATGGCAAATTCTGTGTTTTTTAAAGGGTATTAGAAAAGTCGCAACCAAATACATACAGGGTCAAAATTATTTCTAGCTACTTGATAAATATTTTAGGATCTTGCTAAGGTTAAATGTAGGAAGCAGTTCAGAGGCATTGAACTGCATTTTCAGAGAGTCAACTTGCTAGACATCAGGGAGAATTGCTTAAGTCTGTGCAGAAGACAGTTTGAAACATATCCTCTGTTGAGATCATTCACCTATGCTCTCTCTGAATTCATGCCTATTTTTTCCTCATTCTGCACATAGAAGTAAGCCATGGCTCAGAAGGTGAGCTTATTGGTGTCCAGGTTTGAATTTGTCAGCTGAGGCCCAGTTTTTCATACCTTGTCCAATCCAATGAAATTGCTGAATGTGAAGAGACAATGGGTTTGGTTTCATGTGTAATTTTAAAATGTTACAACCTGTAAGAAAAAACATGAAAAAAATCTAACATTTGCAAAAATGCAAAGTGACCTTACAGTTTCAGCCTTTTTCTATCTCCCTGATGTTCTTTCAACTTAGAACCATTTTGAGTCTCTAGGAGAAAATGAAAGTTATTTTTCCTTTTTCCCTTGAAACTGAAGTGAACTAAGTCAAGCTTGTGAATTAGGTGAGTTAACATGCACTAAAAAATATTTGCCCTGCAATTTTCTTTCTATACAACACAGAACCACCACTATGAAAATATAAATATTTAAATGGCTAATATCCATTGAAATATAAGTTTTAAGTAAACATTTAAATGTCATCTTCTTATTGCAGAGACTGTGAACCAGAATGTTATTTTATTTTAGTACATAATGTGGCAAAGTTAGTATGATAAAATTAATACTTCTGCTTTGCATATAAGTTCCTAGAGACACTTCTGCTGAAATTCACCAATGCAAGCACATTTCATACCCATTAGT
Source organism: Strix aluco (assembly GCF_031877795.1). Classification (NCBI taxonomy): domain Eukaryota; kingdom Metazoa; phylum Chordata; class Aves; order Strigiformes; family Strigidae; genus Strix; species Strix aluco. The sequence goes on along the minus strand of NC_133934.1, from coordinate 100,321,778 downwards.
CTTGAATTATAATTGAAACATTCAAGCACATGATTCAAACTTAAAGTACTATTTACTGTAGTAGAAAAAAGTATAAATGGATTTGTACATGAATCATTAATTCAAGTCAGAATTGGGAATCTTGGGTTATAAACAGAAGAGAAAAAACATTTTTAACTCAGCTTACTTGTAGAAAAAACCCCCAAAAATAGATGTAAGAATATAATAGATTGATTATTTTTTATTTTTGTTCTGCTAAGAATTTGTATCATGACCTTTGCCAATAGCTCTATAAACACCTAAGATTTGTGCCGAATATTTTATAAATGCACAGTGAAGGTTTAAATTAGGTCACCCTTATTGCCACTGAGCAATGCTTATTCAGAAAAATAACAATGGGCTAAATGCCCTTGTAACAGCTATAGTAGGGGTTATTTCTCTATGGAGGTATTTATTACAAAGGGAGGAAAATAGCATGCACCTAGACATGTGAAATGCACATGGCTAGAAATGAGCAGGCAAGCAGCATCAATGGAAACTGGACTCTTCTTGCTTCTCTAAAAAGACACCAAACACATTTAAAAAAATATGAGTGGAGAAGTAGTACTATCTGAGTGTGATTCTGGATGATGCGATTATCTGTCATCTCAAGCAAACAAGTTATGTAAGTATGACGGAGGCCAGTGATATCCATCAGGAATAAGATATTCTATAGAAATGTTCCTTTGAAATAGTAAATAATTTTGCTCCTGTGGCTGGTTTCAGTATAAGAATTTAGAGGATCACTTAAAGCAATAGCATTTTCAGTGAAAATCTCCCATGCAACAACTAGTGTGGCAAATATATATCTAATGCTTCAAATAAACATACCTACATGTTATATAATACTCTTTTTCAGTAATTATGAAATCACTTTACATAGGAAGTTCATACTGTATTCATTCACAGAGAAGGCCAATTTGTCTATTCAGCTTGCAAAACTTTTTACTAATTGTATGGTAAATTAGTGTCAGAATTGTAAAGGAAACCCCAAACCTGCTCTATTTACTCTGCAATTGCTTTATGGTGAAAGAAGATACTTTCTCTAAGGTTATAAAGAACTATATTCTATAAAAAGCATGGACTATCTTCATATCTTAGAAATAAAATTCCATTAGAATACACATCAAAATATCTGCATATGTGAATTTGCCATCTTTCTAACCCATCTCTTTTTAATTTGAATTTATTTTGGGAATTCTTATGAGATTAGCCTTATTTTTGAGATTTTCAGGAGTGCTCAGATATACCAGATCAAAGCTAGTGTACGGTGATATTTTCCTACATGGTCTTTCTCCTCTTGTTTTCACGAGTTGATTTCCAGGCATGTTAACTATTTCAGGGGAAAAAGAGAACCCTGTAAGCTTTTGGAATGACCTTCAGCAATGCTACCCAATCTATAATATTCATACCTTAAGTTACACTTTAACAATATAGAACCATAAAAGCAAGCATTAAAGGAATCTTGCAGAATTAAAATCCTTGCTTCCAAACTGTTTTAAAGTTAAGACAGATTAATTTATCAGTATGTCTAGAGCAGAGCAATATAATACTTGCAAAATGTCTTCAATCTTACACCTTAATACATCAATAGTGAACTTCCGTTCGATCAAAACAGTATCAATGCCTACAGAGAAATCTTACACTGTTAACAACTCATAATTTCCACCTACTTAGTTATTTTTTTTTCTGATGTTGCCATATTTCCACTTCTTTTTCTTCCTCTTCCATACTTTTTCTGCCCTCTCTGCCCTAATCAATGTCTCTGAAGTTCTCTTTCTAGACAGTAGTACCCAATTCTAGTATTTCTTGACCTGCTATGAGCAATATCAGGCATCGTTAAGGCACCTACATATTTTGAAATTGTATCTCTATTTGGCATTACATTCCCTCTAATTTTCCCTTCTGTCTTTTTATCAGGTCTTTTAGTGTATGCTATTCTTGATCTTTTTCACTCCTTAATCTTTGACTGAGGCTTTCATTCTTTGCCCTCATCTCTGTCATCTGTAATATTTTATCTCTGAGTTATTCTGAAGACACAAATTCAACACCTCTCCCTGTACTACTGACTCATGGGTTTCACACCTGTTTCCTTCTGTTCATATTCAAAAGTCTGTCTAGCAATTTTTGTGTCTAACTAACAAATCCACATTGTCCTCCTGAAAGTCCTCTTCCTATTATCCCTTCTTATTTACTTTGGAATATGTGACCCTTCTTGTCATGAAGTTTCAGTGTCACCTTTCTACAGGAGAACATCAAGTATACAGCTAGTTATTAAGGTTTTTCTTTTTTTACTTTAGATAAATCTGAAGCTTAATCTTCTCTATTAGTTCACACAACTACTGCTATTATCCAGGAATGGTTAGTTTATTTCAACTTTGCTCAAAATCGACTGTTTTTTAACTTAAAAACTCACTCCCTATCCAAACCTTCAAACCCCTTTTCTCCAACCTGTTTTCCCTTAAAAAATCAGAATTGCTCTTCTTGTATATAAAATGTGATTTCAAGTATAATTTCCTATCCACTACTTCACTCATGTCTCTCCTCTCCTGTTTTTCCTCCACTTTTTTTCCCTTCTCTAGGATACCAGAATAAGCTAAGTACTTTTTTTTTTTTTTTTTTCCCAAAATAAATTTGACACATGGTAAGTCAATGAACTAGGCCTTTCTGGGATTTATTTAAACTCTACTTCATCAAACGATGATGAGTTATATTTATTCCTTTCAATGCTAAGCCCTCCTGTAATAGTGGTTTCCAATGTCTATGTTCCTGATGTCTACTTTATTGTATATCATGAAAAAGTTGAGACACCATTTTAAAAGAATCATTTAACCATGGCTTTATTTGGTAAAATTTTATGCAGTAGTGGGCTGGAGAAGGATCTTGAGGCCTCCTAGGACTACTTATTAAAATTCTTGCAACAGTCACAAGAAAAGGTTAGAAAGAGTCCTTTACCTATGACAGAGTCTGCTGCTAGTCTTGGATAAGTTAAGTACTGAGAAATTATACCTACAAACATACCTCAACCTGAAGGTTCATAAGGGCATTCTTTGTCTTGGGGATTAACTGGATTGTGCAAAATGAGAGATATTTTGAAAAACAAAATATAAAATAAAAGATAAAATAAAAAATATCCTTCTGAGATATCCTTGGTGTCTTCTAAAAATGTATACCACTACTGTTTTTCAGACTATTCCAGCTTAATACTTCTTTTTATTATCATAATTAAGAACAAATATGAATGTTATAAATATATACTGCCCTCTGCTTCTTACCACTTATTTTAACGAATGATGCATAATTTTTAAATGTATCAATTTATTTATAGTCCTTCATCTTTCTGAATGAATTTGAAAGAGAAATTTTCCAAAGTGCTTCACTGAGATTTGGATGAGCTTTCTGTATATATCTGTTTTACCTAATAATGGAGGGTTTATTCTTTTGGTTTTTAATATATATATATATAGTTTTTTTTTTTAACCTTCATCATTGTATTTTCATTACAATGCTTGGTATAGCTAAGTATCTTTCAGTCCCCTTTTCTGACAGATATTTCTCACTTTGTAAATAATATTATCTTTCAGTCAGTCTATTGGCTTAAAGGCCAAATGAACAGTTTGAGCAGATGAGTATGCGTTGTTTGTCTTTCTCTGTGACAAAGAGTTAATATTAAAAATTACCTTTTTTTCTTGGGGAAGACAAATTTTGCCTTCATTTTTGCTTCCCTATTTTCTGTTTCAAATGTGTTATTTTAAATTGATAAGAGGTGTATTGCACTACAGTGGGGGGCGTCTTGAGTTGGGTCATATGAGCCCTGCGTGCAAGCAGTCTGTACATGCACTTCTTTTTCCTAAAGACTCTGTATTATTGCCCCTTCATTGCTCTTAGAACTGTGTGTGTCCTGGCAGCAGTTTTCTCTTCAATGTCTGTTCAGATGAAACATCAGGACATCCTACTTCTGCCAGTTTTGTACTAGATGAAGACATTTCACAGATGTACAGTATCTGCTTGCATAGTGTCTTCAAAGAAATTTTGCTCTGCAAGCTGTTTCTCTAAATTATGTTATACCAGGCTAAGAGTAAAGAACTGATTCAGGGTTTAGTCTCTTTGTGTCTCAGTAAATGCAGTGGGGCTAGATTCTGCTGTGCTTCATCAAAGTCACTTCCTGCTGCACCCATTCTCCCTACTTCACACCTTAGTAAATGAAACACGTAAGGAACATGGAGGAACTCAGTGAAGTTTTAGTCCTTGAACTTCCCAGCTGAGCAACCTACAGAAGTTATAGATTGTTTCAGGTTTCACATGGTAAAACCAAAAGTAATCCCCTGCCATTCCCAAACTGAACTCTGCGCGGTTTTAACAATGAACTCACTACTTCAGTTGTACCACTGCTGTTAATAAAAATGAACAGTTTCACAACTCATTTTCTTGACAAAGATTTTAAGCAAATGATTGCTTTATTTAGACTCTTTGGACTAGACGTTGCCTTCAATTTTAGCCCTATATAGAGGACCTTACTTGAAAGAAAAATACTCCTTGTTCTATCTCTTTTCATGAATGGGGAAGGAATTAGTGCAGAGGTTAGAAATTCCTCTATACCTGGAACACCCCTGGTAAAGCTCAAACACGAGACAATGAGAATATGTGCAATATCTCTTACTCATCTGTTGAAAGCTTTTTATGAATAATTAAAAAACCAAACCCACCACCATCACCAAAAAAGCTTAAAACCGATCCATAAATAGGCATACAAAGACTTCTTTAGAAATGCTCACCCCCATTCCTAGTAAACTCTTTCTTCCCTCACACAGCTTCTTTTGCTCTTTCTTTCTCTTTCAGTGTTTGCCACATACAGAAATATAGGCATACACGTGCAGAAATATAAACAAGAGGAAGGAGAATGACTTTGGTTACTTTTATGAATTGTACAGTTAGAACAGTTGTAGACTGATGTTCAGATTTGTTTCCAGAATCAACAAGGTTGTAATGCTTGCTACAGAATCCTCTGCAGCCTGTCCAGAATCACGTGAGAAAAGGAGACGTCTGCAAGTGAAGTGGTTTCCAAATTTTCCAGCTTCCAGAGGTACAAATCCATGTTTTAAAAGTCTCATAGAATTATGCCGGCACTGTCTTAATATTATACAAAGAAATACACAATAAAAACCTGCTAAAATACATATACCTCTTGACTAGTCTTAAACTCTTGTTTGGTGTGTGTTGGGTTTGTGTGTGTGGGGAGGAGGGGACTACAAGGGTGGCTCCTGTAAGAAGTTGCCAGAAGCTCCCACAACTCCAAGTTGGACCCACCTCTGGCCAAGGCTGAGCCAATTAGTGATGGTGGCTGTGCCTCTGTGATAACATATTTAAGAAGGGAAACCTAAGAGGAGCAGGAGTTGTGAGGGAAATACTTATGCAAGCACCAAGGTCAGCTGAAGAAAGGAGTAGGAGGAGCGGGGAGGGTGCACCAGAGCAGAGATTCCCCTGCAGCCTGTGGTGAGAGGACAAGCTGTGCCCCTGCAGCCATGGAGGTCAGCAGCAGAGCAGATGCCTCCTGTGGAGATGCAGTCTGTAGAGAACCCCACGCTGGAGTAGATGAATGCGCCCGAGGAAGGCTGTGACTCTGAGGGAAGCCCACGCTGGAGCAGTCTGTTGCTGGGAGGACTGCAGCCCACAGAAGGGACACATATTAGAGCAGTTTGTGAAGAGCTACAGCCCTGTGGGAAGGACTCACATCAGAGAAGTTAATGGAGGACTGTCTCCCGTGGGAGGGACCCCACTCTGGAGCAGGGGAAGAGTGTGATGAGTGCTCCCCCTGAGGAGGAAGGAGTGTCAGAAACAATGGGTGATGGATTGATTGCAACTCCCATTCCCTGACCCCTGCACCACTGGGAGGGAGGAGGTAGAGAAATCGGGAGCAAAACTGAGCCTGGGAAGAAGGGAGGGGTGGGCAGAAAGTGTTTTTAAGATATGGTTGTATTTCTCACTGTTCTACTCTGATATAATTTGTAAATTAATGTTGCTGGTGGTGGTGTTCAAATTAAATTGATCTCTTTTCCCCAAATGGAGTTGCTTTTGCCAGTGACCATAATTTGTGAGTCATCCCTCCCTGTCCTCGTCTTGATCCTAAAGCCTTTTGTTGTATTTTTTCTTCCCCATCCCACTGAGGGGAAGGAGTGTCCAAGCAACCATGTGATGTTCAGTTGCCCTCTGGCTTAAACCATGACATGGTGTCAAGGAATTATAGTGCTAACCAGCACTAATTGTACTTCATGGTGGCAAAGGAGATTATCTTCATAAGATCAAATTTGATAGAATCACAAAGAGAAAAATAATCTTATGAACCAAATATTATTAACTTGGGTATGAGAGACATATTCAAAGGCTTGATATACCTTTATAATTGGATGCAGTGAAAAAATTAATTTGTTGCTAACTTTTCTACAATACTATGATCTTTCCTCTCAAAAATAATTAAAAGTTTGTTAAGGCTTTCCTTATACATGTATTTTCAGAAATAAATATATTACCCTGTATCCTTCCATGACTCCATCTGAGGTGGAAAGGAAGAGGTTATCTTTCAACAGCTTCTGACTGGATAGTTTGTAGACATTAAAGACTTTGACTCTATTATATAATGAATTAATCTGGGACAGCTGAAACAGTTTCCATTCCTGCAGTCTGCCTTCCTATCTCCTGCCAGGCATATTAATGTAAAGTATATTAAAGTTAGTCCTGGTTTATGTTAGCATAACATTCTGTAAACTATGATGGCTCAGCAGCCATGCCTTTCACAGCCTGCTCAGACATCCCTGCTGTGGGAGTGTAAATTTATGGCAGAGAAGTAGGATGGAGAACTGGAGATGGTAATCACTGTAGCTAGACAAATTTAAACCAATGCTATAAATGACTCAGCATCTGCAACAAGAACAGAACACCTCCTAAACTTCATTGTAACTGGCATGTTCATTTCAGAAAACACAGATGATGTCTGTTTTCTCCCTGGACATAACAGGAATAGCTGTATTCAGCATTATTGTAGTGCATGCTTTAGTTTATGTTGTTCAACCTTACGGTATGCAAGTTTAGCTGGGGCCACTGACTTTCTCATGTCATATTTTTCTTTTTTCTTTGCTAACACTTGAATTTAATTTCAGGTCCCTTCCAGAGATGTAACTCCTGGAAAGCAAAACTTCATAGACTGTTAATAGAAATTTGTGAAAAAATAAATAAGAATGATGAACCAATGACTAGCAACATAATAAAAACAAGCCAGCGTTTAGAGAACTTAGGAAAATACAGAAATATCTGGGTGCTATATTGAAAAGTCCTCCTGAGAACAATACTGAAATGTTGCTTCTAGTATAACTACAAGAATATAGAATATGTTTAATTTCTTTTAGCAGAACAACTTTGAAGAATACAAAAACAAAAGACAATTGGATGTTCATATCTATATAACAAAAGATTAAGCAGTCTAATTTTTGGAATCCTTGAATATAATGAATGATGCATGAAAGATACTTGTCAAAACTAATACACGTCACTACTTTTGAGTGAGAAAACAGCATAGATATTAATGTATTTAAAGGAAATTAATATTAAGACAATATGAACTTTTTGTTATTTTGTCAAATCTAAAATAAAACAACCTGGGAAAACCATACCTCTGTCCTGTGAGTGACACACAACTCTACTGACAGCATTTGAAAATATAGGCACATATGTAAACTCTATATCTGTTACCGTCAGGAGGTACTGAATTACCCCACTATAAGACCTTTTAGAATACACGTTGTGATATCCATATGGAATGGTAAATTAAAAATTATTATTATTATTGGAAGAAACTTCTGGACTTACATTAATAATGATGATAGGTTTAGCGTCTTTTTAGACAGCTTTGACAGACTTGTTTGAATTCTGGCTGCAGAATTCAACTACAAGGAAAGATATGAGATGTTTTTCTTCTTTGATGATCAAAATAACTAGCTACTTTACTATTTATAATTTTAATTCATTATTTGTTCAATGCATGTTACCTGCATAAACACAAGCAACTGAAAAAAAAAAATCTGATTTATCTCATTTAAGAGGAGAAAATAAATCTAATACTTGATGTTTAGTATAAAAATCCACTTTTCTATATGTCTGTCCATTTCCAGGGAAAATAAGAACTGTAGAGACAATACCTACTAACTAAATACACATCTAGGTAAACAAGAGATTATCAGGTCACCATTGTACAAACAAAAGAGATGTTAAAAATCTGCTGACAGCATTCTCATGACTGTATAAAATATTACTTTGTTTAATGTCTTTATTTCAAAACTGTATTTAAAACATATTTGGGGCTGACTGTTACTGCAGAGCAGACATCATCTGGGGACATAGAGATCCTCTTCAGGACAGTCAGTGATCTGTGTGATTACTCCCTGATAGTTAAGATTAGCTCCACTCCGAATACTTCCTTTCAAACTTTTATGGCAGTATGAAAACACCACATGGATTTTACAGAGGAAGAGGCTGAGCATATATTCTGCTAAAGAGATTCAGCATGTTTGCTGGAGGGATTCCCTGCCTCAGCAGCCAGCCTGTGACTGCACATCTCCACCTCTCACAGGACAGTAGTTTTCCCTCGGATCTGCTAGGTGAACTGTTTGTATGGGTATCCTTTGACCTATTTCAGTCTGAAATTGCAAAGTTAGTCTAACTATCAGAGTTTTGTTAATACTATTCATTTTAAGAGCAACAAATGAGGGACCATTCACAAAGCAGCTTAGTATATAGATTGGAGAGGATGAAAACTTCCCAGTGGACATAGTGACAAGCAGCTGGCATGGAAAAATCTTTCACTGATACAGCTGCAGTGGGAAGAGGGCATGTGATCAGGTCCTGAGTTTAAGAAAAAAATGCCAAACCAAACAAAACCAGCTTTGCTTTATTTCTGGGAAAGAAACAACCTTCATTCAGTGCGAGGTAAAGATACTATGCAAAAATGAAGTTTGCAATTGTAAGTTGGGAGTTTAGGATTTCACTTCACTAACAGCAGATTCATAAGGCTATAAAGCCAGATGGCACCATAATGTCATCCAGTCTGATGTCCTGTAGAAAATATATCTTGACTTGACAGTCATTATTAATTGAGGGAAACGATTCTGCAAAATTCACATACCATTTGGGAAGCTGGCTCAAACACTGTTGAAAATGGTCACTTGGTTTTATGAGGAGTTTGGGACACACACAAGTGAAAAACACTGTTTAAATGCTTTGTCTCTTTTTAATAAGGATTTTCTATAACAAGGTCAGATGCATTCTGAATTTGCATATTTCCTTCAAAAGCCTGTTTTTGTAGAAAGTCCAAAATGTGGAAACATTTGCACTGTTCATATACAAAAAGAAGTTTTCAACTGCTCTGTTGATGTTTCATCATTTAAACACAGAGGTTAAAGCTGAATATTAACCTGCTTAATTGTGCATATTTTAGCTCTTATACCACATAAGATACTGTATGTGAAGTATCCTGCTGTTCAAAGAGCTCCATAATACTGTGCACAATAAGAAAGGTTAATGACTCTAGAATTTCCTGGCATTTGCCAGACCGAAACAGACCTTTAATGCAGTGTTCATGCAGGTTCTGTTGTGTGAAAGATAATGTTGTGGGAATTAGGTCTGAGTAAAAGAATTAACATTGCTTAGCCTTTTAGGAAGTACCAGGAAAGTGTCTGAAATGATGGTCAAAACAGGCAGTGTCTCACCTTCTGCAGAGAGCACACCACCACTGGTATGCTGAACTCTCCTGGTGTTGAACACTGGGCCCCTATTTCTTATTGCAGACTGTACCTCTATATTTGAACAACTATCCTGGAAAATCTTGCAGTTGTTCTACTTCGTTTGGTCACAGCATGACTGGTCAAAGCAGTGCAGAAAGTAAGCAGCCAATCATCAGCGTCAAGCTCTTGATAAAGACTGATTTTTCTTTTTTTTTTTTTTTTTTTTTTCCCCCCTGGCCTCAGATGTAAACCTGACTTTAGCAAAACAAATTTAACAAGTGGAAAAGTGTGGAGTAGACTAGCCACTGTTTTCAGTTCCTGAAGTCAGTGTAGAGGCCTAGACGTATGCAAGCTGTTCTGTCTGAAACATATGGCCTGGTGTGCCGCTTTTACAGATCCATCATATTTTGCATTTTTTACAACATGACATATGGGTTGTGTTTCAATTTTTTTTTTTTAAAGTCTTCTAATTCTAAGGAAATCTCTGTCTCTGCTGTCACCCACAATTGGGGGATGGGAGACGGGGTGAGTCAGACGAATCAGAAACTCCTATGGCTTCCTGGAAAAATCAAGACTGTTGTACCACCAAGCAATTAACAGATGCTGTCCTGCCACTGTAAATGTAAGTGAGGTTTGAATATTACCCCCTGTCAGGTGGTCTGCCCCTGCGAGTACCATTTATCTTTTGGTTTCCTGAGTATAAGCAGTGCCCAATAGCTGAATAAGTCTCCAGGTGATTAAAAAGCAGAATTTAGTACTGATAGCACCAATAAGCTGAGTCTGAGCTCATAAATATTGTCAGGTACTGCTGTGATGGCAGATATCTAAGCCAGTCTGTCTTCCCATGGGTTTTTACGATGTTCCCAGAACATGACTCATCTTTATGGCCTGTATACTACGAATCTGAATAAAAAAGGAATAAAATTAACTAATTCAGCAAATGCTGACATTATTCTAATGAAACCACATATGAAAACATATAATAGATCACCTTGGCTTTGCCACAATTTTATATAAAACTTTACAGTAACCTAGCTTTGCTGTGGCCTAACTACAGTCTGCACAGTGGATCTAAACTGTTTGGCTTTCAATGTTTATAATTTAAATATCTATATATAAAAAATAATTTTCAATGTTTAGAATTGATATATATATATAAAATAAATTGCCCTTCTCTAAACCCAGGATTCATTAATATAAAACCAATTTGACATCATCATGGTTAAGTAAAACCTCTCAAAGGAATGCTTGTAAGGCAGCTGGGGAGACTTGCGAATGGTTCACACAGAATTTAGGAGTTACAAATCACTTTCAAAGTTGAGTGTAATTTACAAGTTTTGGTATGAAGGACACAGTCCATTTGAAATCAAACAGAATTCGCCTCTCCGGCTCAGAAGGTTGAACAGAGTCAGTGGAGCATTTCTACTTCTGCCTGAAAAGCCTAATTTTAAATATTGTAATGGGATGCTCATTTAAAAACATGATCATCAAACTGTTTGAAATTTTCTTCAGCTCCAGTGGAGGTCAGTAGCACTTATTTCAAGGTTTAGGTGAGGGTCATTTTATAACCTTATTGTACTTTTTTTTTTTTTTTTCTGTACCTCAATATTAGCCTCTGTGGTCAAGAATCACAATTTTAATAACAATCAGTGGATTCCTTTTCATATTGCACTCTTTGTCAAATATGACACATTGTGCATGCTTATGATGTGAGAACTGCAAAGTGATGTTAAGAGGTTTTGCCACACTGAGGACATATATGACAACATTTTTAACAAGGAAGGAAACATGTGAGTACTTCATTAATATATTACTACATAAGGAACCTGCATTCAGCTTTAAATTACTGAGAAACATTTGCTTGAAAGAAAGAAAAAACAGAAAGAAGTAAACTTTTTTTTTAATAATATCACACTTTCCACAAGATCTACATCCTGATTTCCTGTTTTATGCTACTTCTGATCAGTTGCACAGTGGAAAACAGCTGAGAAATTAATTTCCAAAAGCTTATATGTCATGATATTGCATGGGAAAATGTGCTTTTTATCTTTTTAGCCAGCTTAATTCACAGTAAGTACCAGAGTGTACTTGAGCCCTTTTACAGGTTTGGATTGGTCAAAGGAAGGCTACCTAACATAAAGCAGGAGTTATTCTTGAAAAGGACATCTGTTGTTACAGTATGGTAAATTAAATCATATTTATGCCTCTCTGCAGGTCTGTATGAATAAATATAAAAGGGATGGCCCCCAAGCAGTATCACTTAAAATAGCACATCCTTTTATATTTTTGTCTGGATTTTTGAATATTGTAGAACTGAAGGATTGTGTGGGACAGGTTGGATGGGTCTTTGAGCAACCTGATCTAGTGGAAGGTGTCTCTGCCCATAGCAGAGGGGTTGGAACTAGATGATCTTTAAGGTTCCTTCCAATCTAAACCATTTCATGATTTGTTCTATGATTCTATGATAGGGAGACATATCCTTTCGCTCTCTCCCAGTACACATGTTCAGTCCTACTTTATCTGCATAGTTGTGTCTCTGTTGTTCTCATCAGCCATTTTGTGGACTCATAATGCAAAGATATTCTCCCTGAATGTTGTAAAGACATGTATTGCCAGAAAGGAGTGAGGTCAGGAATTTACTTTTACAGTATAGTACCCTGAAGCATAAAAGACCTCTCAGAAATCCTTAGAGAATGGAGTACTACAGAATTCATTCGCTTATTTATTCATACATCTACTTCCAGACTAAAACCTAACACCTATTCTGCTTCAGCACCCCACATAATAGTATGAGAAAGGCTAAAAGAAATATATAAAAAAGTGACAAATAAGATTGTAGCCTTTATTAAAAAAAACCACCATTGAATCTTCTGTTACTTTTGAGCTTTACCACTCATTTGACAGGCTGCTCTTCTAGCAACATAAATCCATAAATTAAATTTTTATTCAAGAACAGATCTGATGTTTCTTATCAACAATGGTCAAATTGTGAAAATTTCACTCTTTGCAGATATGAAAGCTGGAGAAGTGATAGTGTGTCATAGTCAGTGTGAGAGAGGCATCAAAATGTTGGAGAGGTTTTCTAAAAGCTGGCAAGCATACAGAAGAAAGCTCACCCTTGCCCTCTTTCTTATTCATGTTTTGTAAGACTCTGTTAAAGGCCATTTTCAAAGTTAAGCTCTGGGATAGATTTACCCAGGTTTTACATAAAGATTCCTATGTAAATGTGTGTTCAATGTATTAAAAGATGAAAAATTCTTATTGTGTCTTAGTTTTAAATGCAATTCTTACTAGTTTGTAGCTTGGAAGGAAATGTGATCATGAAGTATTTCTACCAGCATTTTAGATAACACAAAGGGCCAGAAAATTAGGAGGTTTGAAGAGGAGGGTTGGACTCTTAAATACCTGAGAAAGGTAGGAAAAAGAAAGAGTGACATAACAAGTTAATGAAAACACCAGTTCTATTATATCTATCATTAAAATAATGTCTATCCTTTCTACACTGCTAAAACTTCAGGAAATCTGGTCTTATGTAATAATAGCTCAACTAAGCATTTCACATGTTTCCACTTGAAACTGGCAGATGATTCTTATATCTTCTGAACCATAATATTATTTTTATTCTTGTTTTTAAAACACTTGTCTTTCTGCTGTTGTAGTTCAGCGGCTCAAATATGGGATGAGAATTAGAACCATGGAATAGATTTAGACATTTTATTTTCAGTGAAAAACCACAAAATTTGTGGGAAAACTGCACTTTTAGGTTGGGTTTTAACTCTTAATAAACCCAGGTTAAATTCAGTCAAAGTTGATCAGAAAGCAAACAACAAAAATCTGTAAGTATTTGTAAAAAGAAAAGTTTAATTTCTCCAAATATATGCTAAAATTTATTTTGACCTTTTTAAAGCTGTACAACTTTTCATTTTAAAAGAGATTTTCCTCAACAGAATGCAACTATCTAAAAACAGGGAAAACAGAAAGGAAGTCAAATGAACATTAAGCTGATGCAAAATTTGTCCCTTTAACTTATTTTGTTGAATTTTCAATATTCTTATCCCAAAATTTCTGTTTCAGTTTAACCTCCACAGATTTTAACCTTTCTGTTTTTTTGTTTTTTTTTTTTTTTTTTTTTCAGCCATCAGTCTGAAGACTGTTTCTGCAAGGTATGATCCCCCAATTTACCATTTTCTGTGTGTCTCGGAAAATCATTTTCCTTACATCAGAGTCACTGTGGTATTTGGAAATAGAAACGATATTACATACTTATTTCACAGTGTTGCTAAGTTTTAAACAAGGTTTGCAAATGAGTCTGTGTTTCCTTGGGGTTTTTCATTGGAAGATCAGAAATAATTATTTTGTCAGTGGATCAGATAGTTTCTTTGCAAGATGTATTCACTCATTGGCTTAAGATAAAACACTGGTAAGTACTACTTGGGCTGCAAAAGCAATCAGTTACTGTGTGAGTTCTGAGTTCAGCCTCTGCCAGGCTCAGCCTCAATGGTTTTGCTGACTTTTAAAGACTAGTCAAGTATTTTTCATGGCGTAGGAAAAGATTGACAAAATCTGCATCTTGCAAGCCAGGAGGCAGAAAGACGAAAATGAATTGTGGGACAGGTGTTTTCTGTTACAGTAGGGCTAACATTGTAATTGTTATGAATGTGTGGAATTTCACATTAGTAAGGATTCAGTGAATATAGATATGATTTATTTTTTGTTGGAGTTGTCTGGTACAGCCATAAAATAAAGCTGGAAATAATAAAAGAGACATGAAAACATCAGATTTGTTTTTTAGAATTTTTATATATTATTTTAAATTTAAGCCTGATGGGTTTGCAGTTAGAATAGACATGTGAGTAGTCTGCACTGCTGACTCTTCCTCTTTTTGTTGGCCTCCAAAATTCAGGAACAGGTTTCCACAACTGCTGAGAACCACATCTTCTGTAACATCAGAGCTATTTCTTGTTTACCTTGCAGAAGTCGAAATCAAGAAGAATGGTGTTAAACTTTCCAACTGTATGAAAAAAGACACACACTCACAGGTAAATATACTACCATTTGCATGTCAGAAAGAGCTGAAGAAAGTCCTTTGTATGGAGAACGTGAAGGAAATGATGTATTTGCACTTTGAAGAGTACAAATGAATATACAAAAAATAGTAATATTGAAAAATTAATAGAATCTTGTATATAAACCATTCAGACCTAGTTTTGTCCACTGAATTATGTGTAAGGAAGGATGTGCTATTTATTGTACAGAAAATATTGAAACTGTATGAAATTAAGCTTTATTCAAGACTGGACTGTACCTTTTTTGAGAGGTCATAGTAATACCTAGCACAGGGACCACAGAGTGCTCAGCAGTCTGTTGTTGGCACCACCTGGCCTTGACTCCAGGCCCTTCTTTCTCCCATCCCAGTTAACAATTTTGCCTTTTGAACAAAATGGAACAGCATCAACAGAAAAAACTGAAAGCAGTTTGCAGAGAATCTCTTGGCATAGTAGCTAAGTAGCTCTATTAGTTATCCTGAATCAGGGAGAATATAAATTTAAACCTTGACTGACTACATGTCAAAGGTTACTGTCTTAACCATTGCTCCCATTCTTCACCCAAACAAGATTCCAGACCTAAACAATCCCATTATTTCCCTCCTCAAGCAACTCCAGAGCATCTGTCTCAGGCTTTCCCTCCTGGTTCTTTGGCCATTTCTTGCCTCTCTGTAGTACCCATTGTTGGCAGTCCAGGCATTGAGAGCATAGGACAGCTGTTTTCAGTTCCTCC
Organism: Strix aluco; assembly: GCF_031877795.1. NCBI lineage: Eukaryota > Metazoa > Chordata > Aves > Strigiformes > Strigidae > Strix > Strix aluco. The sequence continues at coordinate 100,306,212 of NC_133934.1, read as the reverse complement.
TCTTGGCACCATAAACTACATCTATACTCATAAATTAAACATTCCCAGGACCATTCTCAGCACTGAGGCCAGCTGGAACAGAGCATCTCACATCCATGCTATTGCACTCGTCCCCCCTCCAACAAGGGTGACATCATCCAAAGTGTCTAATAGGACTAGTCCTTGGCCTGTTGTAACTCCCAACTATGCATGGCAATTGTCTGGGAGAGTCATAGCTGATCCAGAGCCAGAACTGTGCCAGAGAGTTTTTAACAGATGATTATGTTCCAATGGTTGGGAATGTTCCCTGCATGATTCTAACACAAATGCAGTTATATCATTCTTCACCAGAAATAAATGGGAATTGCAAGGAAAGTCTTTCTTAGCCATGTGAAAGTATGCTCAGATTTACTACAGTCTAGTAGGGATTAGACTGTAAACATGATCTTCCCAAAATCCACTGAGTTTTTATCAAGTTGGTCACTAGAGAAATTTCGATTAAAACAAGTCTGGCAAAGTGAAAGGCAATTGAAAACAAGGTCCTATATATGTATTCAAACTGGTATTCCATTAATAGGCACCCTACAGTTGTGTGTTTGAATGTATAAGGCACCATTTTCCTGAAAGGCTCCATTTTCAAGTCTACAAGCAAAATTTACATTTACATTTTTGTACCTGCAACTTATATTATGAATGCATATCTGGATATTTGTGACTCTGATGAGTTCATTGTTTGTGAAAATTATGTAGCTGAGACTTAAAAGTACTACATTTTAGTGTGTTTCACTCCCCTCAAGATTGAGAGTTTCTGTGATTCATTAGTTTCAGCTAGTTGTGCAATTTCACAGCTTGTGCACAAAAATGAAAAATATTAATTAGCAATTTTCTCATTGTTTGTTTAAGAAAAAGCATTACAGACTACTTGAAATCTGCTCCCACATTTCGCCGTATCTACTCCAAAGTGCAGAGGAAAATTGCTGGTAGTGTTAAAAAGTATTGAAAAGATTAAATATAGATATCTAGCCTTGGGGAGTGTAAATTAGCATGTTTTTAATTGATTGCAATATTCAGGGAAACATTCCTCAAAGAAAATTAATTTTAGAGCAGCATATTTTGACAAGCACATGTGCCAATTTAAAAATCTGTGATCAACTTAAAATAGGTTTTAAAGACAACAAAGAACTGTTTTTAATAGTATAAGGAACTCACACTGTCTTAAAAGCATATTTTCTCTGGAATTGATTCACACAGTATATAGAAATCCCTATAACCTTTCAACCTTTTTTTATAGAATTCTAAGGGGCAAATTTTAATCTCAGTTACACTGGTGTGAATAGAATAATTCCTTTGAAGATAGCATAGTTACCCTTAATATATACCAGTGTAACTGAGAACAGAATTGAGCATACAAAGCTCTGGTCTGAAAGAAAAAGCCAATTGGCTTCAAACTGGGAACACTAAGGGACTACTTTCTAGGCAGCCTAATCAAGGGCACCTCATGCACTGAGTGGAATTTTTAAATGGTCATTAATATTACGTTGCTTTTTCATTCTTTCTCCCTTTCGTATTTCAGAAGTTTCTTCTCTAATTGGCACAAGTGGATTTCCATCCGTTTTTGCATGCTTACATTAATCTCACATACAACACATAGAGATGGGATGGTACGAGTGAGCCAACTGTTGCTTGGCAAAGGTGCTAACTTAGTTTGCTCTTATTCTTATTTAATAAAAAAGACAAAAGAATTCCCTATAATGTATTCATTAACACAAAGGAAGAGGTGTCATCTTTTATTTCTGAAGGGCTAAAGGCTTAAAAATAGGTGAAGTGGCGCATCTACTAGAGTATCAGGAACTTTCCTGCAGTCTGGAGTTAGATATGTATGCTCCTGTAAATGCTACCTGGTTTACCATTTCATGGTAAGGTCTCTTCTGTCCCCTTTGCTGGCTTGTATGAATCTCAGCTGACCTTCCCTTGCCATGTACATGGAAGAAAGTAGGTGCTGTCTCCCACTGCTTGTCTTAATACTTGGCAACATAAGTAATTCTGTTTGCAGTCAACAGAGTCTAAACAAAGTCAGAGTCAATGTTACCTCCTGAAGAACTGAAGTATAGGCCCAAACAAAGTCCAAGAAATGAACACATCCCTCTGTCTTGGCCCTTGAAAGCTGTGGGATACAAGCATAAATTGTCACAAGAACAAGCACAGAAACATCTCTCAGTAAAATGGAGTCTTAATCTAATTTAAATGGATTCTCATTTCATCTAGCAACACAGTCTGAATGTTCACTCAAATAATGTGAAATGATTCAAATTTCTTCAATGTGCCTAAATGTGCTAAATCTTCCTCAGTATGATTTCACTCAGTGCAACTACTGTGTTTTCTGTTCTCCAGGTTGAAATAAATGGAGTTACACCGTAGCTGATAGAGAGTTTATTCTGTCTATATTGCAGAACAGCTGTAGGAAGGATAAATCAACAATATTCTTCATGTGCATGATCCTATAATCCAGTTCCAGTTTTCCTACAGAATAAACAAACAACAGATACTTGTTGATTTACAAAAATGAATAAAGAACATAGGGCTGGATAAATAATGTATACCAGGTCATACATTTGCAGACTCATCTCCTTCCTATTTTTAAACAATGTCCATAAATAAATGGATTTTATCAATTTACTCAGAAAAAAAAAAAAGGTATTTGATAAGAACTGGCAATGTGCCTGACATCAAGACACCAAAGACATCTTGTTCCTCATGAATATTCAATCTTCATATGTATAGAGGAAACAGGATGTACTGAGAAGTCAAAGGGAATGTATAGCATTGGCTCAAGCAACCAAGGAAAGGAAAGGAAAGGCCAAAGCAAGGTGGAGAACTGCAATAAGGACCTTGGAAAGCTGAGTTTGCTATTCGTTGCTGTCAGTGGACAGAAGAGTGCATGACAAGTGAGGGAGAATGACAGCTGCTATACAAGAGGACTGCACAACTGAGAAATTGGTTGTTTGGGCTGTTAAAGATGTTGCAAAAGACAATCCCAGTTTCTAGCAGCATCAAAAAAGAAGTCTGATACCCTTGGCAGTCTGACACCTGAGCACTTATTTACTTTACCTTATCTCTAAAGATCTCCTTAGATATAAATGAGACTAATTTTTCTGGTAATGATCTTGTCAGTTTTGGACCTGTATTAAGTACAGTACAAAGTCCTGCACATGTACATAATTGGTATACTTCATAATAAACAGATGTGACCTTCTTCTGCTGGGTTGTTGCATGTCATTTCCAAACCAGAATCCATACTTACAGCAGCGGTCTGTGAATGAGAATGAATATTGTGTTCAGGTCCATGACAAAATGACATGGTTACACACTTTTTGGATTCAAAACTGAATTATATCTAAATGGCTTGTGCCAGTGCAACATGCGTAAAAGACTGTAAAAATACACTCATCTAATTCAAGGTCACACAGCTGGTTATTGATAGACCTGGGAGCAGTATTCATGCACTCTGATCAGAAGTCGGCTTAATTGCTAACTTTTTAAACACAAGTGTAAACAAAGCTTTGCTTCTTCAAACTTCTGAAGGAAGCAAATGAAAAGACAACACACTTGAAATGAAAAATCTAATCAGAAATTGTCAAAATGTTTCCAAGTAATTGCTCACTAGTCATCTGGATATAGTCAATAGTCTTGTCAACTATTCAGTTTTATCTGTCTGCTTTTTTTATCCAGTGGGATCAAAGACAATTTAGTAAGATAGGTATGAAATAAAAGACATCTTGACCTTGCTCCTCAAAGCTGCATTTTATAAAAAGTAACAACTGCCTTTTCTGATTAATATATTCTTATAGTAAATAATACATAAATTACATTTTGAGTTACAAAAGAACAATCTCTGTGCTCATTTGAAATTCAGAAAACACACAGTTTATGCTTTCAGGTGGCAAAAGCTCCAGGGTTCTCTGGCTGTCTTTTGTGTTGCACGGTCTTGTAGAGTGCTAAGGGCTGACAGATGCTTATCAAACATTCATGTAAACATTGCTATCAAAGCTATGCTTTCTGGTATTGCCTTCACACAAGAGGGTCAGCATGAAATATAATTAAAGGAAGGCCAAAGTTAGAAATGTCATGCCACCAGCCTTTGCTATATTAGAGGACTCACATAGTGTTCTCTCCAGTAAAGAACAATATTGTTATTAAAAAAGAGAAAGATACAGAAATTAAGGATTATGTGTGGAATTTTTGAATGTACTCACACATTTTAGAGCACGTGTTCAAAACACAGATTCTTGCAAGCTACTTACATACTTTTCTTCAAAACATCACCAAAAGCATTTAGATAAAAAAAACCTTTGTACTCCAATGCCTGACTTTAGACATTTGGATCATCCTTAATATTATTACACTACTTTTTATTGACAGTAATTCCTAAGTAATTTTTTTCATCTGCATGCCAAAGGAGAGGAATGAAAAATAATGAAAGGGATAATTCTTAAGGCACCAAAGTCACATTCAAAGCTCATTGAGATGCTTATTGTGAGAACCACAAAAGGACTAATGCACTGCAGAGCTAAGCACTGTAATATTCACTATCAACACAAAACATAGTGTCAATCTAGGAACAAAATTTCCAGCTAATTAGGGTCAAGAAAAAGCAACTAACCTCTGTTCTCAGATGCAAACAGGCCAAGCAATCTACTGGTAAGCCAGGCATTTGAAATTGTCTAGGAAAAGCATCTGTCTTGAAACCAACAAAGGGCAGGATCTTAGATGTCTTTCTGTGTTGAAAATTTATCAATTCCAGAGTTTTTATGTGAAACAGGAAGAGATATGACTGAAAAATGTTCCAGTGCATCTACTAATTTATAAATAAATATTTCAGTCTTCAATTTTTAGCATATCTTTGTTGTTAAAGTAATTCTGAATTTAATTTGCATCATTATTACTAATTGGATTAGCTAGTAAGTGAATATGAAAATAACTCTAGAGTGCATTTAATGTAAAATGTACTTTTGAAATAGACACCTGAACTCTTTCCTTGACTTCTGTAACTTTTGGATAAAATTGTTTTTATTAGTTTCTGAGAACATGTGTAAGTAGAACTCAGAATTAGGATTTGGATGGAAAGGGAATGGAGAAAACAATAGAAATTACTATGTATTGATTTTACACTTTTCCTTTCTTCCTTCTCTATAAAATCTACAATCTAAACCATTATATTTTTAAACAATAAATCTGTTTGTTTTGATGTTATGAATCTTGTGTGATTATACTCTACATCCAGAATTTTATAAAGGCACATCAAATTCCACTTATATTAATCAAACTGATCAGTGACTTCTGTACCTATAGTTCTATAATACTTGTGGAAATGCAAAACAATTTATAATTTTCTCCTTATTATTGAAAAAGAGGAAAGGAAACATACTCCAGTATGATCAGAAGCAAATAAATTGAAGATTAATATCACCTACAAACTTAAAAATTACACATATATGAACGTATTATCTGTTTTCATGCAAGATCAACATGAAAAGTTGTTGTGGCAGCATATATGCAATGAAAAAGCCATGAAAAACAGATCAGCCACCTGCTTCAAAAATATTGAGGCAAGCTAAAGAAAAAATACACTCTAATTATCTGAGTTCTTGGTCTATCTTTTGTTTTCTTTTGTTTCACATTCATTTTTCTTTCTTTTTTTTTTTTTTTTATTTTAATATAGTAGTGAGATTTTGGGGGCGGTGTTTTGAGTCATGAACTCTCTCCATAAATGAATTGCCTATATATGTAAACAGTAGTTACTGTACTAGTACCAACACATCAAAAGAACTTCAAAGATGAACAAGTCTGCAGTTAGTCTTTTTACTTCCACTTCATAATAGCATTGAAAACATCTTCTGTTCTCCTAAATGGTGGAAATGTTGTAAGTCACAGGAGAGAGTGTCTCAGCAGTGGCAATGGGGAATACAACTATAGCTGTGTATTTTTTCAAGTACTACTGTGCATCATATCAGACACATCCACTTTCATGTTGTTGCCTGGCTGTCTGCCATCCACTGCTACATCTTCTATAGTAACACAAATCCAACTTTACAAGCACCTATAATAGTCTTAATCCTTCTCAGTCTGGCAGACTGAAGGCAAGAGGAGAAAATAAATAACCAACCATGCAAATAATGCTTTAGAGGATATCCAAATATGACACACCATCTAGCACTACAACAAGTGAGCACAGTTATGGCATCCATGGTGCTTTTAAGGAGAGGAAAGACTTCAGTGCTGAACTCATATCTGGGATGACATCTGAATAAAATTATTTTTTAAATTTTCCGTTTATACAGTACAACATAGTGCAATTAACATGTAAATGTATTGACTATATTAACTTAGTGGTATTTAGTTGAAATCACTGCATATAATGCAACTATAAACATCTAGAGTTAAAAAAAAGTAAATTTTCAAATTGAAACATCTTTTGAAATTGCATCCTTACCTGTATAAGGACACATGTCTAAATAGAAGGATAAGTATTTACTTGGCAAAATTTGCATGACTGAGCTTTTTTTTAAGAGGAGCATCAAAACAACACATTGAAATAACAGTAACTCACATACAATAAAAGATGTGAAAGAAAAAACGTGAAGGGGGAATGTATTGTTCAGTTTACCACCATGCCCTTTCACAAGGTCTATACTTTCAGAAGGTAGGATAAATGTATGTGCAATGAAGGATGAAGGCTATAACACTGTTAAAATACTAAAAAAAATTTACTTTTTCGACTCTGAGTAAAATTGAGTCAGACAAAAAGGAGATCATTATAACCTCAATAACTGTGAGTAGTCCTCACCTGTGGATGCTACATTCATGGGATGGCTATGCATAATTTATACATATGTTACCACATTCAGCTAACAGTCAAACAAAAAAATCACTAGTTAGTGATCTGTAAACACAGAAAAGAAGCAAAAATAGATGTGCAAATATCAGAAACAATAAGAATACTTCCTCATTCTCCCCCTCCTCCTCTTCTTTCTTTTTCTTCTTTTCTTCATACTAGTGATTTAGTAATTTAGAAATAATATTATCAAGTAAAATTAGTTCTTGTGTAATCGTGCTTATTTAAAATTGATTCTTTTATATTGGAAAGCATTCGTTACCTGCTAAAAATTACAGACAGACAGTTATATGTTTCTTGAAAATTGCTAAATTATTATAGGTAGATGTGCAAATATTAATTTGTGAGGTAAACTGAAGGCTAAATTAAATCATAACAAAATAAATCAAATTAAACCAAGGGACCATCTAGATGTTACTTGTATTAGCATAACACCATAGAGGTGCACATAATCGACAATGCTTATTCTGTAGAAATTTCCCATTAATCTTAGAAACTTTCTAAGTTCTTCAGAACAAATTCTGGGGATTATTGAGATTTACAGCATGAACATGAGTCAAGAGTATCATGCTGGTGTGAAGAAGGTAAAGATTCTATTGTAATACATTTAAACATAATTTTAATTTACAAGTCACATAAAGTAAACTTTCCGCTCTATTCAATATTCAGCTATTTCATTGTCCTATCATGGGGCACTGGAACTGAAGAAAATGTACATAAAACTATTAAGAGATTCCAAAGAAGAAAGATGAGATAAGTTATGAAGAAAGATGAAAGAATGGGAAATGTTTAGTTTAAAGAAGAAAAGGATAAGGAGGGATATGATGAAGTACATTCTTAACTTTTAGAAGCTGAAAAAGGTCAATGGATTACTCCTAATCAGAAAAGGTCTAACTCTAGGGCATTACTTTATCCAAATTTCAACAGAACTTGTTATGAAGATTCAAATAATTGTCAAGGATAGGTGGACATTATCTTCTCTAAAAAGTTTCTTCACTGTTTTTTCATTTGATTTCTCTCACCAGTTGAAATAAACAGTTCAACCAAAGTCAACATGTGAATGTGCCAATAGGTGGCACTGCCTGGGCTGAAAAACAGAGAGGTGTAGATAATATGCAGTTCTAAGTGTCTAAAACCAATTCACCAATTATTACATATTTCAGTAGTGAATTTACTTCTAGTTTAGGTCCTTTTCAGAAAAGCAGGTAAACAGTAGAACAGTGTCCCTAATTAAAAAAGCATAAATGTTTCCTCCTTTCTGATTAGGTCTTATGCCAAGCTGAAATCAGCTGAATTCTCACTTTAGTCCTGTTATTTGTGATGTTTGCATCAATCAGCTCTGCTCAAGATCCTGGTAAGGGAAAGTTGTTAAAAAGTTAATTCATTCTCCTTGATTTTGTCCTGGTCTTATCTGCTGATCTTGCAAGAAAGACTTTTGAAATACAGATAATTTTAATGAACACTTCTGTTTAATCAGATCTGGTCTGAAGCTACCTGCTTGGTTGTTATAGTTGACCACAGTGTAATTAGACACTAGGAAATTTAGATGTCCTGTCTATAAGCTTAAGAGAACCTGATTTGGTAACCTAGATGAAACAGACTCATTACTCAAGGACTGTGTTTGCCTTCCCATCAGGTTCTCAGCAGAATATTTACAATATGACAGATATTTGATTATACAGTATGTGGTACTTTCTGCTATTTATGCATGCTCTTTTTTATATTGAAAGCAAAGAAGCTAGTACAGTCCATTTAACAGAGTCCGTTGATGTTTCATCAGCTTTTGATGAGATTTATGCATAACAGTGGCAAACATTTTGATGCCATTGAATGCAAAACATTTACAAACAAATCTACATGTGAACAAAATATAGATCACAAGATACAAGAAGACATGTTACTGTGTGAGTGCTCACCAATAATTATACTTGAAAAAAGTGCACCTTTGATAATAGTTTATGCAAAATGGCATAGCCTCTCATGAACTGAACAAATATATATGCTGACATTAGTAAAACTGCTGCACTGCTTTGCTTCATCCATATAGATCATTCCAAAAGCATTTTTCTCATCATATTTTTTTCTTGTAGAATAGCATCTCATTACCCATATAAACTGTATTGATTAGCAAGTGCAGCTGTTTTCTATGTGTGTTTCACATTTAACCTCCAAGGAGGTTACCGTTTTAATAGAATTCACTTTGAGAGGAAAATATTCATTTTTCAAGCAAGAAAATACTGTTAAAAAAGCAGCATCTCTTCATTAAAAAGCTTAAATCAGAAGAATGACTATATGAAGTTGATCTTTTCTTGTGATGCTGGAAACAGACCCAAATGATCTTTCTCTTTTTTTAATAGCAGTGTTCACTTATCCTACTGAGATAAATGAGTTCCACCCAGATACTGAAGACTTTGAGAGTTTTAGCTTAAGACTCCCAAAACAGAGGTCCTCTTTGTTCTGTGTATGTATAAAAGGCCTTATTAAAAGCACAGAGAACCAGTGGGAGCCTTTCTTACTGGTATCTGTGTATGCCATGGCATCTGTCTTAAAAGATGGGTTTTATTGTTATCTCTTCAGTCACAAGTTTTCTTTTCTGTATATTACTGTGCAGTGTGCTGCATAGTTGATACTTGTGGTTACTGGCAAAAAGCTTTCCAAATTGGTTAAGGACAATTTTGCTACAGCTTACATAGCATATATTCCTGTTTACATAGTATATTGCATGGATTTTTAGACTTCTCTTATAACCTTCAACCTCCATTTGTTTTGAATCACAGTTTCAGCCATCCTTGGCGTTATACTCTTCTTCAAGAAGAATAAATTTCAATGTTGTCCTGAAATTTTGACATGAATTTTGATATGCCAAGGAAATAAAAAAATGGGGAAGCAGTAAGTGGAAGCAGACCAATATTTTTACCTTGGCATATGACACACTAGAATAGTCCAAAAAGTTTTGATGTACACAGTGCTTGAAGGATATTAAAAAAAAAAATAAAACGAGGAAAGGAGTGCAAAACCTTCTCAAACAAAAAGTGGAGACATATCTTATGGCTGTGACTTAAAGAATCAATCTGCTTATCACAAAGTGACTTGATTGCAGTGTATAACCAGAGTCATATGAATGTCTTCCTAGTAGACAGCTGTTAAACCTTGCAGAGAAATGCAAAACAAGAATGAGTTACTGGAAACTGAAATCAGAGAAATTAAAAGCATATTAGGCAGACCTGTATTTTTTTAAAAAAGGAAGAATGTCTAACCACTGAAGCAAGCTAAAAAAAGAGAGATGTCAGCTTCTTCTTCTCTTGCTAAGTTCCTGGTTAAACCTGATTGCCTTCCTAGAAGATACAGTTTATTCAAAAAGTGATGATGATTTAGTCAAACTTTTCTCACTGAGTTCAGTGTAGAAATAATGGGATAAAATGTAATGTAGTGAGACAGATTTAATGGTGTTTTCTGTCTTAAAAGTCTATTAAACTGTGAATAACTAGAGCTACTTTGGAATGCATGGCATAATTATTATAAATATTACTGTATACTTTAATCATCCTGCAAATTTCATTTGATATTCATTTTTCAGTGAGGACTGTCAGATAGATTCCAAGTGAATATGCTATTGAGAAGAAAAAGATTATTTTCATTTGTAGATATCATCACTAAGTTGAAGAAAAGCATCATCTTATGGCTACTTAAAAGCTGTATGTTTGGAGATTTTGCTAATAAGAAAAACTTGTTTATCTACACCAGATATTAAGTACACATAATATACACTGAGAATGACCAGTGGTATACTTTTCTTGCCCAGAAATGCCAGACATTTGAATAATCAGTCAGTATTCTTTGGCCCAGCATGTAAAGCTCTGGAATGACCTACTGGGAGGTAACTTGCATGACAGCCAGCAATCTGTCAACAGGTTACCAGGGTGGCTTTGTGTAAACATCCAAAACACTGTGTGCTTAATTTCAGCCTATTTCTTTACTGTTGTTGGTTTTTCCCTTATCTTATCCTCCAATAAGAGAGAGTTGAAGAACTTTAAAGCTAAATCCTAGATATATAAAAATAAAATGAAATGTTGCAGGAAATAAACCCACAGCAGTTGTTATTTTAATTTTTGTTTTGTGTCAGCTTAGTTTTCCTAAGCTTGATAGTTTCTAAGAACAAAACTTAAACCTCAATTAAAGAGTTCTGTTACTGACATCCTCTATTGTGCGAGGTGCAGAGCTACTACAGCTGCTCTTTTTCCCATGTAACACACAGCAAGCATGTTTATATCTTATATTCCTTTATTTATTTGAAAAGAGTGTGACCATTTCAACCCAACTTCGCAATCATTTTCTCTGTTCTGCTGTGGGGCATAGCAGTGTAAAACTGGACATTAAAGTATAATCATCAGCGTCTGCCTCTGTCAGTGAATTATTTAATCTAGTTAATTACCTGGCATCAATATATTTGAAGTAAATTGATTGGTTGTATCCTATCAAATGTGTATGGAGTCATTACCACACAAAGCCAGGTTCTTTGGCTTTGCACGTCAGATGAGATGGAGACATTAATTTTCCATGTATGTATGTAGCAGGGGGATTTTAATCCATTATAAAATCTGCTGTGTATTTGAATATGTGCCATCATGACTGCCTGTGTCTAAACTACCATACTGAAATGTTCCTCTCAGAGCATTCTAAATGAAACGCCATTCTTCCTTTTTTATAGTATTAACGAGTTGTTTTACATTGATGTTATAATGCACTACATCAGCGTATCTCTGCAGCATTCTCCATATAATCTGGTACATTTTTATATAATGTATATGAAATGGGTTTATATTTTATTTCTGCTCTCTCTGTGTTGTACTATTTAAGTCTGGCTATACTCTTCTTCAATGGCGTCTGTAAAGGAACTTAATATCTTCTATCTTGACCTGTATTGTGGAGATTCTTTTATGCTGCAGGAATGTAATTCTTTCAAAGACGCTATCCAGTAATTTGTGACTGGATACCATCATGCACTTTTCTAAAAGACTTGCAGAACTGAGACAAATTTATTATGTGATTATGGGGAAATGTAACAGTTAGACTGTCTACTCTTGAAAGAGAGTGCTCTTGCCTTTCAACTAAGGAGAAAGCTTTGCAAGTTCAGACCTGTGGCAAGACTGTACAGCTCACATTCACTCCTGTCTGAACCATGAACTAGAGAGCTTCCCTTTCAGTAGCTTTTTTTCACTTTATTTCTTTTAGATCTTTAAATGGCACCTAGGAGATGGAAAGTATCTGCTCTTGACTTGGGACTGGTATATTTTCTCTAAGAAAATACTATAATGCAGGATGGTGAAACAGCTGATGTGATAAGTCTTTTCCATCTTTAGCTACTGTGATCATTCTGAGATACAATAACTACTATTTAAGCTGTATCTTTCAATTTTCTCAGCTCTGCAAAAATGTTAAAATGTTCAGAAATGTATTTCACTTTAGATGAAGAATACATAATTTTGGTGTTGTACTCATCCAGAAAATGATGGTCTTGTAGAGAAAACAGAGACCTAGCTATCAGATTTGGGCCCCAGGGCATGTCTTGGCTCATAAGAAAAGATAGGGAAGCCAGGAACAGGTCCCTGATTTCCGGGCGCCACCTCTGGTCTGATTGCCAATAATGGTCTAGCTGCTCAGCAGGGCAGACTGCAAGACTACATGATATCACAGAATGCTGAATAGAGTCTGTTAAAAAGCAAGATACATATGTTCACCTGGTAGGACAGCCGCACTAATACTCATGCTATCATAGCTTTTAGGAAGCTGGCTCAGGAGTCTCTACATAGTTCTACACTCTACCACATACACATTTCCTGAAAGCAGTAACGTATACATATAATGATATAGATACATAGTTTTAAGTATATATGTTTGAAACATGACCTAAATTGTAATATGCTTTGGGGGATGTTTTGATTGAATATCATTCCACTGATAAATGTTCATTACTCAAAACCATCTGTTTTCCAAATAGGATTATTTTCAGTACATTTCCAGTGAAAAGACATTTTATTGTGCCTTTCAACTTCACATTTTCATACACCTGAAAGGAAAAATTTTATTGGCTAACTTGTCTAAGCTCACATAGAAAACCAATTAAAATGTTTGAACTGGCATCATCTACCAGGACTTGTGCAAAGCATTTGACACTGTCCCTCATGACATCCTTGTCTCTAAAATGGAGAGACATGGATTTGACAGATGGACCACTCAGTGGATAAGTAATTGGCTGGATGGTCGCACTCAAAGACCTGTGATCAATGGCTCGATATGCAAGTGGAGAGCAGTGATGAGTGGTGTTCCTCAGGGGTCGGTATTGGAACTGGTGTTGTTTGTCAGCAACAGGGACAATGGGATTAAGCACACCCTCAACAAGTTTGTTCATGACACCAAGCTGTGTGGTGCAGTTGACATGCTGGAGGGAAGGAACGACATCCAGAGAGACTTTGACAGGCTTGAGAAGTGGGCCTGTGTAAACCTCATGAAGTTCAGCAAGGCCAAGTGCAAGGTCCTGCACATGGGTTGAGTCAATCCCATGCATAAATACAGTCTGGGTGATGAGTGGATTGAGAGCAGCCCTGCAGAGAAGGACTTGGGAGTAGTAGTGGATAAGAAGCTCAACATGACCTGGCAATATGCACTTGTAGCCCAGAAAGCCAGCAGTATCCTGGGCTGCAGCAAAAGAATTGTGACCAGCAGGTTGAGGGAGGTGATTCTTCCCCTCTACTTTGTTGTCGTGAGACTTGACCTGGAGTACTGTGTCCAGCTCTGGGTCCCCCAACATAAGAAGGACATGGACCTGCTCGAACAGGTCCAAAGGAGGGCCACGAAGATGATCAGGGAGCTGGAGCACCTTCCTTATGAGGACAGGCTGAGAGAGTTGGAGTTGTCCAACCTGGAGAAGAGAAGGCTCCAGGGAGACCTTATAGTGGCCTTCCAGTACTCAAAGGGGGCCTACAGGAAAGATGGGGATGGACTTTTTACAAGGGCATGTATTGATAGGACAAGGGGCAGTGGCTTTAAACTGAAAGAGGGCAGATTTAGGTTAGACATGGGGAAGAAATTCTTTATTGTGAAGGTGGTGAGACACTAGAATGAGTTGCCCAGAGAAGTTGTGGCTGTCCCTCCCTGGAAGTGTGCAAGGCCAGGTTGGACAGGGCTTTGAGCAACCTGTTCTAGCGGAAGGTGACCCTGCCCATGGCAAGGGGCTTGGAACTAAGTGATCTTTAAAGTCGCTTCCAACCCAAGCCAGTCTATGATTCTATGAAAATTGATTTCTTTATCTTTACTGTAGATACAAGATGACTTATTTGCTTTTTCATTCTTTCTTCCAGCTGAAATAATCTTTCTAATAGCTGTCATGTTAAACGTTAAAATCACTGACCATGCTGGTGAAGGTTTTACAATTTGATGTTGCTGGGCCAATATTTTCACCCAGATGTATTTCAGCCAAGTATGTACATAAATACAAATAGCTTTATCTCTTTAAAAATATACATCTTTGAGCTTTGTACTTCCATATGTGAAAATAATCTTTAGGTGTGTTTGGCCTATAAATTATGAGAAGCTATTATCACAAAAATCTCTAGTGTGAATATGAAATACAGCATATGCTCAAAGTAAGGTACAAATTCATATGTTGAAGTAAATATGTTGGATTCTCAATTTTTTCAGCATGTAGATCACTATAATAAAAAGATATTTCTTCCCAAGCATATATTCTAACATTTTGAGAACCGAATAGGAAGGAAAGAAGAATGTATTTCATCACAATATTGCATTTCAGTCCTGACCCTTGGTCTCATTCCTCATCTCCACTAGTTATTTCAAATTGACAATTCTAGTAAGGTCACTAGGAGATGCTGAGTTTATTTTTTTCCTCAGAAGAAAAAGTATTCACTTTAGGTTAAAGCTTTCTAAACTGAGATAATCAAAATCCATGGATGCAACAGCTGAGTAACTGAGAAATCAATCTGGAGTTATATTGTTTAGTGTTTGTTAGAATGCTTGTTTGCTCTTCACTGGTGATTGTTATCTAAATAAGAAGCTTTCATGAAGATGTTTCTTCAAAACTGTTATTGGCACAGGTATAATTGAGGATATATGAATTTAAGTTTATCCATTTGCCTGTAAAATGTTTGACTAAAATATATATTTAATCTACTTTATAAACCACATATAGATATGAATGCTGGCTTTGAAAAGAAAGTTCATAAGTCAAAGCAGGATCAAGAGGATGCTTCAGACATTAATTTTATTGAAATATATTGCTTTGAAATTTTATCATGCATCACTTAAAGTGGATTGAGCCTGATCCTCAATCTACATAAACCAGGGACAGCATTCACTTGCCTCTTTTAAAACTTTTGGAAACTTATTGTGAAAGAACTAGGACGTATTAGGGAAAATTCCTATTGAAGATGTTTAAATGTTCTTAAAAATTTACATTTGAATTTACATTTGCAAGTTAAATTTACAGTGTGGTTATCCTCCCTGTTCTTACGCTGTTGGTTGAATTGAAAGTGAGATTTCTGGCTGAACATTGAACACAACTTTTAAATTTCAGCTAAAATAGATCAAGTATTCTTTGGAAATGGAAAAAAATATTGTGTGTCTTTATGAAATAAATCATATCATTTGGATAAAAAACCCTAGTCATACTTTAAGTAAAGACTTGGAAATGAGGAATTGGAGTAATAGAAGAGAGGATCAACATGAGGTCAGAGAGCTGTTTTGTTATCTGTGTGAAAGACACCTGCCTTTGGCTGACTTACAAACTCCTGAAAAAATGTTGTTTGTACATGCTAAATATGGGCTTGTGTGTGTCTGCCAATGTATTCTCTGAAGATGCCATCTGCATTGAGCATGTGGCAGCACAAGGAGACTCTTTGTGGATTCCAGGGTCCACCGAGGTTATGGGCACACAAACCACAAACAAGAAGGTTCCCTCCTGAGCATGTAACAATGTTCTTGCTGTTTCCCAGTGACAGTGGTAGAAGATGAAGATGTAACATATGCAAAAATCAAAATGTATGTACATCAGGGTACAAAGCGTTAGGAGGTAAATGTTTTTCTAACTCAAACAACTTCTGCTCATGTAGGAAAACATATTTATGACATGGACCACAGCTTCTTTATCTATTCAGTACATTGTAAGGACATATGTCTTTTCGCTATTGTGTCATACAGTCCTGATCAAAAAGTCACTAAGGTCTAGTGGAGCATTTTGATTAGTGTCTCACAGGTTTTACATCAAATTATAAACTAGAAGAAAATAAATGAATCTAGCAATTTTCACAAGTTACTTTTTCTTTGATTAATAAGAACAACAGATTCCTAATCTAATGAGATAATTGTATGTATCTGTCACACAACCAACATTTCAAGAAATGAATCAATATTTTCAGGAAATGTGTTCTAAAGTATCCTATTTATTTTAGATTTGTACCTTTCATGATATTTGTTTTTTATTGTTGTTTTGTTTCTTGTAGTAAATGTCAACAATGTACAACCTGAAGCAATTATTAGGGAAAGTGATAGCATGTTTGCCAGAAAATGCCAGAAGTACTGTGTCTTCTAATTTATTTCCCTCCTCAGTTAAATGCTATTATTTTAGCCAGACATGTTGGCACTTTCATGGGACTGTGAGTTTGCACAGTTAGGATGAATTCTGAGTTCCATGGTGATGAAAAATGATGCTGTGAGAAAGAAAGCATTTTTTATGAAGAGGAAAGAAGCACAGAGAAATTAAACAACTTGCCTAAGGTCACACAGGAAACTTCTAACAGATGTATGAATCAAAGAGAAGTCTTCTGAAAACTGTATGGAACACCTTAACTGAAATCTACTTTTCTCCTGCAGCAGGCTACTGCAGGTTTCTATTTTCCTTTCCTCAAAATAATTGTTCCATATCATTTGTGAAATCTGTCATGAAGATGGGTTCATTCTGAGTCATTTTAGAATATCGTGATGCCCCTCTTTTTATGTTAGCTCTCTAATGAGAACAAAAATGAACACAAAATCCAATCTGTTAAAGCAGTGAAGTTGCACCAAATGTATCCAGTATTGGGATTTGAATGGCTACCTAGAATAACAGTATGAGCCTGCTTTCTGTGAACATATGCTAGGAACAGGAAATGATACAGAAGTAATTTTAATGACAGTCTGTCTCTTATGAATTGACATCTACCTGGATAGAAAAAAACTTCAAGAATAATGGAAAGCTAATTGGCTTTTAGTAAAAAAAATTTCTTATAAAATTCTGGTCAATTTTTATGCACCAAATGCACCACATTGAGTATACTATTCCACAATACAAATAATTTTCTCAAAGATTGATTTTATTACAGTGTTACAGTAATTCCAGTTATTACAAATTGAAAAGAAATAAAAGTGTCTATCAAAAAAATGTAGTTCTGGATTTTCAAAATCTTAGCAACTGCTGCCAAATCTCTACAATATCTTTTTCTGGACCAGGAATTTAAAATAGTCTGATTTGACAGAAAAGAGAGCTACCATTTAGATGGTCAGATTACATTTAAAATTCCCAGATCCCATCTTTGCTTGCTGTAGTGGTCACCAACCAATGATCAGCCCAATAGCGTGCAACTTATTCAACCCAAGCCTGAAATAAAGGTATTCCCTGTACTGCACATTCCTTCTCTCTCTAGGTTGTATATATTATCTGGTTTATCTCTCATACTGCAAGATCAGCTCTGGTTTTGCTTAAATTTTCATGTTGCTTTCTACTCCAACCACAAAAAGTCTGTATCTTTTTTCAATAGCCTCAACTTCCCTTACCTCGCTCTAGCTGGTAGTTCAGTTCTGTTATCAACAGTTTTCCTTGAGTTTAAGGCAGCATTGTGTCCCTTGATTCGTTCCCATGTTCTCTTCAACTCATCTCCTCAGATTTCCACCTGCCCACGTCTACCTTTTTTTTTTCCTTTTTCCTTGCATGGTGGATTTTTTTATTTAACCAAATAGTACTCCAGCACCTCCTATGCTTCTGTGCTTCCATCAAGCACTCTTCTTGCAAAATGCATAGAGATACAAGTTTTCTTTGTTTTCAAGGCCCGTGAAAATCAGTAGAAAGATCTACATTAATTTAAAATGGCTTTGGATTGAACCTATATTAATATTACATGTACAAAAATATGTCACTTAGTGATAATGTGAGCTGAGACCTCACAGCTGTAAAGGATCTAGTTGCTGTTTCATATATGAACCTTGCTCAGCACTTAAAAGGATTAGGGTTTTGCTCTTAGTGGTTGCATGTATCTCCACAGAAGCACATATCTGAAATAATAGCAGGTGGTCCTAGCAATTTTTTTGTTAGTACTTTTAGTTCAGAGAAAATGTGAGTTCAGTTCATTCTCATTTGTGAACATTCTGGAAAAAGTAGAAACCAGCATTAATGATATCACAGTTGTCATTTAGAGATCATGTGGAGACCTGCAGAGTAATTCTTAATCGTAGTCACAGAAACCAAAACAAAAAGTCAAAAAATCATCATTATACATCTTAATCAGATGAAAAATAATTTTGATGTTATGTGTAGTTTCTTCCAAATAATCATATTATTTTTTATTAAGGATAAATTATATTTTTTCCACACAAAATTTGAAACACAGTTAATAAGAATCTTAAACTTTTCAGTATAAAATATCCAATTAATTTAGTCAGCAAATGTGTAAATAGGTTAAACTGTATGTGGCAGAATAACAATGAACATTTTTTTCTCTGACCATTGAAGTGGTCTGATCACCCCTTATACACTTCTAAATGGCAGTTGATATCACCCTTTTTCTTTATTTCTGTTATGATTGCTATAGGAAGATGAAGCATTTCCTGCAAGTCAGGAGAGAAGGAAAGCTGAATAGAAAGCTGAAAGAGAATTGAGACAAGGATAAAGGACAGTTATTAAATTTGTGAACTCTATCAGGGAACAAGAAAATAAACTGTATGACTGACTAGAAGTGTATTGGAGTATGACATTTCATTTTTATGCAGGTCTCAGTGTGATAAAGGTAACACATTGAAGAACACTGCAATTCCACAAAAGCAGTTAGCACATTCATTGAATATCAAGATGGCTAAAGTGCTTCTCTTTTGTCGCTATCTCATGTTTTTATATGGGGCAATATAGTTCAGGGGCTCATGACTGAACATCAGACTCTCTGCTTCTATAGCAGGTTTATTATAGGTTTCCTTTTTATTCCGCACGGGAACATAATCTCTAGCTGACATTTCTTCTCCTTGTAATTCACAGGGCTGTATTCATTTAGGAGTTTTCAGACTATATGTCTGAAACCCAAGCAAAACAAAATGAATAGAAATGCAAAAAAGAATGAGTTGTAAGCTCACCATTATGGATATGTTGAATATGTGCTGAAATAGAGAGCAAAGGGCTAAAATGAAATGCATCTGAGTGTGAAGAGATTGTAGAAATGATTGCAAAGTTAGAAATTATTTTAGGACACAGTCAGGCACCAGCACCCTCTCTTTTCTAAAGAAAAAAAAGAGAGAATAGGATATGATTATTGGTCAGACAAGAGAATGGCATTATGGCTTGAAGCCCTGACAGCCCTAGGCTGAGCCTGGATAATCCAGCCTGTGTGCTATAAAGTCAGATGCCTAAATTCAGCAAGTCCTTGATAGAATTAGCCTTCCCAATACTGCCTTGGATTCAGGGAGTGGGAAAACTAGTGCAGCAACTAGTGAGCTCTCTGACAGACTGTGAAAATATGAGTTTTATTAAATATTTATGAATGAGTATCTTTGTGTGAGGAATGGCTTTGTCCTCTATTTTGCTAAAATTTCTGCTAGTAGTAAGGTGCTTAATGTCTTCTTCACCTCAGTCTTTAATAACAAGACGAGCTGTACTGAGGGAATCCAGCCTCCTCAGCCAGAAGACAGAGACTGGGAGAACGACCCCCCACAATCCAGGAGGAGATAGTCAGTGACCTACTGCATCACATACACAAGTTTATGGGACTGGATGAAATACACCTGAGGGTGCTGAAGGAGCTGGCTGGGGTGCTCGCCAAACCGCTTTCCATCATTTACCAGCAGTCCTGGCTGACCAGGGAGGTCCCGACAGATTGGAAACTGGCCAGTGTGACACCCATATATAAGAAGGGTTGGAAGGGTGATCCGGGAAACTACAGGCCTGTCAGCTTGACATCGGTGCCTGGGAAGCTGATGGAGCAGCTCATCCTGAGTACCATCACACAACACATGCGGGACGACCAGATGATCAGGCCCAGTCAGCATGGGTTTATGAAAGGCAGGTCCTGCTTGACAAACCTGATCTCCTTCCACGACAGGGTGACCTGCTTGTTGGATGAGGGAAAGGCTGTGGATGTTGTTTACCTTGACTTTAGTAAGGCCTTTGACACCGTTTCCCACAGCATTCTCCTGGCAAAACTGGATGCTTGTGGCTTGGATGGGCACACGCTTCGCTGGGTAAAAAACTGGCTGGATGGCCGGGCCCAAAGAGTTGTGGTGAATGGAGTTAAATCCAGTTGGCAGCCAGTCACGAGTGGTGTCCCCCAGGGCTCAGTTTTGGGGCCACTCCTGTTTAACATCTTTATTGATGATCTAGACGAGGGGATCGAGTGCACCCTCAGTAAGTTTGCAGATGACACCAAGTTGGGTGGGAGTGTTGATCTGCTCGAGGGTAGGGAGGCTCTGCAGAGAGACCTGGACAGGCTGGAGCGATGGGCTAAGGCCAACTGTAGGAGGTTCAATAAGGCCAAATGCCAGGTGCTGCACCTCGGCCACAACAACCCCCAGCAGTGCTACAGGCTTGGGGAGGAGTGGCTGGAGAGCTGCCAGTCAGAGAGGGACCTGGGGGTGTTGATTGACAGCCGGCTGAACATGAACCAGCAGTGTGCCCAGGTGGCCAAGAAGGCCAACGGTATCCTGGCTTGTATCAGCAATAGCGTGGCCAGCAGGGACAGGGAAGTGATCTTACCCCTGTACTCGGCACTGGTGAGGCCGCACCTCGATTACTGTGTTCAGTTTTGGGCCCTTCACTACAAAAAGGACATTGAATTACTCGAACGTGTCCAGAGAAGGGCAACGAAGCTGGTGAAGGGTCTGGAGCACATGTTGTACGAGGAGCGGCTGAGGGAACTGGGGTTGTTTAGTCTGGAGAAGAGGAGGCTGAGGGGAGACCTCATCGCCCTCTACAACTACCTGAAAAGGGGTTGCAGAGAACTGGGGACGAGCCTCTTTAACCAAGTAACAAGTGATAGGACAAGAGGTAATGGCCTCAAGTTGCACCAGGGAAGGTTTAGACTAGATATTAGGAAGTATTTCTTTACAGAATGGATTGTTGTTTTGCTGATTAGGGATATCAGTTAAACTCAGACACCAGAGTGAAAAGAGCAGGCATATTTTACTAGAAATAACTAAATAATATAACAGAATAATACAGAAAACATACAGTAAGAAAAGACAGAATAGAGCACTCAAATAGGAAAATACAGGGTAATGCATCAAATCATTACTACTTGAGAGAGAGAGAGAATAGTGATTAAGAAAGATACATCACCACTTGCATACTTTACCATCATCCAGATCCGCAGTCACTGGGGAGCCCCGGTTACAGCGAGGATTTGGGGAGCCTTTCCCAGCAAGTGGGAAATCCTATGCGGTGTGTCCACCCATAGGTGAGGCTTCCAAAGTCGCTGTGAGCGGGTCCAACCTTATATACCCAAAAATCAGCAAGCCAGAATAGCTGGCATCTTTGTTTTAAGTGGAAATATCTGGTTTCAATCTCATGATAGATTCCCCCAGAGCCTGGCCAGGGAGTTTCCCTGCTCATCTAATTGGATTATGTGCAAGGTCTCACATCAGGTCACAGTGCCAGACAACAGTCTCCATGGCCCTGTTACTTTAAGCACACACAAAGAAAGATAAATATACATTCAAGATAGCTACATCTTCCATACGTATTTCACTAATGATTACATACTGAGTTAGCAGCTTTGGCTCAGGGCCTGTTGCTCAGGCTTTAGTACTTCCACTTTTACATCAGAATAGGTGGTTTGTTATAACTTAGTATAATAGCTATTAACACAATGGTTATCAGTTATAAAACATACAGGATTCATCTATAGGTCAACTCTGGCTTGGGCCTATTGTCCAAGCCTTAACACTTCAGTTGTTAGGTGTTGGAATGGACTGCCCAGGACGGTGGTGCAGTCCCCATCCCTGGAGGTGTTCAAGATTCAGGTAGACACAGTGCTTAAGGATATGGTGTAGTTGAGAACGGTCAGTGTTAGGTTAATGGTTGGACTAGAGGATCTTCAAGGTCTTTTCAAACCTAGATGATTCTGTGATTCTGTAATTACATCAAAATACATAAATTTTGTTCAAAATTTTCTTACATATGGAGAAATGTCAAATGATATCATGCACAGTTTGGTTTATTTAGCAGGCATTTTCTACAACAAAAAAAGGTTCATTCTTGTAGTCCTGAGTAGATCTAAGGGTGAAAGCAAAATTTGTTCTTCACTATATTCTAAAAATCACATTGTCCTTCAAAACATAGTTCAAACTTCATATGTACCCACACAGGGTACACCTACATTACTGTCTAGTGCTACACAAAGAGGAAGGTAGGAAATTTTGACTTTTAATTATGGTTATAGGACTGTATATTCACACTACATCTTTATAAACAATGAAATTTGCACCAACTGTTGGTTGTAGGTACATGCTGTGCAGCTGTACCTAATACACAATGCAAAGTAAATTTCTGTACAGATATCCCAGACTGTTTTGCTGTCATTGCTAAAAACCTGCACATGTGTAGAGAGCAAACTCTGTGTAGAGAGCTGGGAGGTCATTTTTCTACATTGTAAGTGGTGATCTCTAGATGGTGCACTAATGCACAATTTCAGTTTTGGCTTAGCCATGAGGAAAACCTTAAAGAGAGCACAGCAGTGTTCTGCAGTGCACAGCAAGCAAATCCAGACATAGATACAAAGCAAATCAACACCTAAAAAGAGCAGTTCCAAAGCACTAAATCACCAGTGTAGATTCAAACACAATGACATGTCAAAGGAATTCCCTTTCCATCATAAAATAATGGAACTCTACTTCTCATCTGAGTGGGAGATTCTGGCTACTTCTTCATCATCAAGTAATTCAGCCATCAGGGTCAATACTGCTTCTCTGCTCCTAGTCTACAGATGTGTATCACATTAATTCCAAGCTTCCTTTCAGAGTGAATCATCTAGGTCCCATTTAGAGAAGTCTTTGTTTTGGTTGAAGTTCTCTCTAGGGATCATTCTTGGTAAGCTCTATGGCTTAATCACAAATATTTGGCTCTTATAACTCTCCATAGTCCTTCATGCTCATCCATGAAGGTTGTGTGCTTACTATAAAAGAGTTGTGTCCCCTGTTCCCTCAAGTGATAACTTGCTATTAATTACTCATGACACTGAAACATAGGCACAGTAAAAAATAAGTTTTAGGCTCAGAGGGACACCACAAGGAGTATGGAAAAGCCCTTGCAAAGTTTTACACAATATGGAGTTGGCCTGCCCAGTCTAGTGGAGTCTAGCCTTTAGCAGTATGGAGAGAGCCTTTATGCAACATGTGGCCTAGGGACCAGTGGGTGCTCTCACAGTTAGTCTTAGCCTTCAACATGATCAGAGAGGAAAACCCTTGATCCATCCTTCACAATTTATAAACTATAAACTAAGTAACATTACTATGATGCGGCTTTATTTAACAAAGATTGTTTAAACAAAAAACATATCTATAAATTAAAGTGCCACTGTTTTATTAGGTAATTGATTTCATTGAGATATCTTTACTAACACACACTTCATACACAGACTTATATTCTCTGTTATTTCTGTTCAGCTTTTCAACTAAGCTTAAAAATGCTGCAGACGAATAACCTTTTTCTTTTGTACTTCATCCCAGGACATGCAGTGGGTTCTTTTTTTCTATCTTATTGCTCAGTCTCACTCAGAGTTCAACCTGACTAAGAGCTTTATTTTTTTTTTTTGACTACATTTGTTTCTAGAGTCAATTGGCATTGATAATCCGATCCATTTCAGATTTATTTTGCTGACTTATTAAAGTATACACAAAAGGAATATGTCTGTCTGAGGTTCTTCTTTCAATTATAATTAATTTATGTTTTTCCTCCACTAGAATGAAGTTTATAGCATGTTATAGTGCTCCAGAGCAAAAGGTTCAGCATGTAGCTCAGGACCATACACATGTTTTATCCTACTATACTTGGAAAAAACAAATCAATACATAGGGGAGCTTAATCACTCAGATGACCTTCTTAACTGAGTGGGGGAATAAACTGAGTGGCTTAGATTCATTAGTATTAAGAGCAAGCATGACCACATTGTTATCGTCTATGAAATTAATCTCTGTACTGAACCCAGCATATCTTGACTATGATGCATCAAAAGAATGAGAATCCTTCTGCTTTACTGACAATTTATTTCTGTAGTAGCTTGTACCATTATTTTAAATTATATACCTTTTAATCTATAACTCCCCATTTCTTGAACTGTTGCATAAAGTGTTACACTACAGCATATGGCTGAAACATTCTTATGTTTTTATTTTTGTTTTGCAGTACAGATAGGTTATTTGAAAGGAGTCTAATTTCAGACAACAGTTCTTGCATATTTAGAAGATACTGAGGTCCATGGTTATGCTATTTGCCTTTTTTGGAGGTGATATCCACCACAGTGGGAAAGGTGCTTAAGTCTCCACATGGAGCATCCATGAAGCGTCAACAGAAATGTGTGTGTAACAAGATTCAAAATAACTCATTTGTCTGACTGGTACATGTATATGATACCATTTGACATCCATTGAAATA
Organism: Strix aluco; assembly: GCF_031877795.1. Lineage (NCBI taxonomy): Eukaryota > Metazoa > Chordata > Aves > Strigiformes > Strigidae > Strix > Strix aluco. The sequence goes on along the minus strand of NC_133934.1, from coordinate 100,281,448 downwards.
AAGATATAAGAAATTGCTTTTGTTTCTTTGGTTTTATTAGAATTCTATAAAATAGACACACAGAAATCATGGATAGAATTATGTGATATATGTTAACTACAGAAGACATGTTTTACAAGTGGAATAGGTTACACTGTAAAACAAGGTTTTCTTTTCAGAGTTAACACTCTTGAGAAGATTAGTATAATATAGCCTGTTTTTACATGCTATATTTAGGCGTCTAGAAGACAATAACAGAGGAAGAAAACCATAACAACAAACCCAATGAGTTTGGCATTTGCAAAACAAATGTTCAAAAAATGAACGGAACTTTGCAATTCTCCATATGCGTCACAAAAATTTAACTTGAAATTAAACATCTTTAAAACAGGAGAATGAACCTGCTAAAGTCACCTGATTTAATCCATGAAAATGACTGATATTTTCGGTGAATTACTCTGCCAAATTTCTTATAATAAGACAGGCATATAATTCAGCCAGGTATGAAAATTACTTGGGTTTTAATAGTTTATTATTCTTGAAAAAGCAATCCCTATGGACTGTTAATTAATCTCTTTATATAAATATTTGGTTTTTTAAATACTTACCAAAAATTGGCATGTTTTTATATTGCAATATGTCTGGGATAAATTTCCAAAATAATTTGTATATAACTGTGGCTGTATTTTGAAATTTTTCACCTGAATTGCTTGAGGAAATGTGAGTATATTTACCACATAGTATTGTTAAAATTTATGCCAAGTGTATATTGAAAGTGTAAGTGTTGAGGTCTAAAACCATACTTGATATTTCAGATTTAAATACATGTGCATCTGTCAACTACAACAGTAGTAGCATAGAACATGGAGACAATATATTACTTAGACACCCACCAGGCATTTGAGAGTTTCCCAATTCAAGCTTCAAACTGGCTAAAATTTTTCTAGAGAAAAGTTACATTTCAGTAAAACTAGATTTTCACAGGAAATTGTTTTTGTTTTTGATATTAAAACCCCTGAACCTTGGTTTATACTTTATAATGATGATATAGTTAGAAAATATAAAAACTAAAAATAACAAATATTTGTTATATCTGTTATGCCTTTACATATTTATCCCTATGCATAGTTACATATGTACATATTTATAATAGGATCTCTACATATGTGATATACATTTGAGGGAGAGTTGGACATTTTATCCTCATGTAAGAAAAAATTACGTTTTAAATTCTCAGCATCTCACACAAAAAGGGAAATCCACATTTGCAACAGGCTTTGGTTCTATACCTGAAAAATATCTACCTGAAAACAAAGAGGCAACCAGTCTAGATGAGATATGCTCAAAGTAGGAGTGACTGTTGGACAGCAGGTAAAATTTTGAGAAAACCTGAGCTTCAGCATCTAATCTAAGTTTACTTGCCAACCAGGTGTTAGCAATAATTTGACATAGTGGGTAAAAACATGGAATGAGCAATTTGATATTTCTATGATGTGTGTGATGAGGTGAATCAGATGTTATCTGGTGTTCTGTATAAGGTAACACTTTATTCCTTCATTTTTACTTTGCAGTGCTAATTAGTAATGGCTGAAAGATAAACATGCTCTCAAAAAATAGGAGCCTTAGGAAAAATGAGTAAAGAAAAACAAAGCTCTGAGAAAGAGATGGAAAGAGACATGAAATCTGTGCTAAAAGATTATAAAAATAAGACACAGAAAACAGAACTAACCATAAATACTTTTCCTATTTTTATTTCCCTCGATTCCTTTCTTTCTCTCTCTCTCTTTTTTTTTTTTTTTTTTTTTTTTACATTAAAACAATTACTTAAGGAAACTAAAATTATACCAAGCAATAATTTGTTGTAAATTCTGTGTTTGAAATGTTCTATATCAAAACATAATTGATTTTCTTTTTGAGAATTTGAGTTTTGCAGTATAGGAAGAAGGATGAGTCACAGCAGGACGGGGAGAGAGAATAGGAAACTACAAATCTCATAAAAGTAACTTCTTTCAAAATGGAGCTTGATCAATGGATTATGTGATGTGGTTATCTGCTCTAGCACTAACAAGGGAATGATCTCAACGACCAACAAAGTCCCTTTACGATCTAATGTTCTAGAGTGTCTATCATTTTAACTTTCTTCAGGGATCACTCCAGTTTCAAGATGATAGCTGTAATTGAACCCTAAGGTGGTAAATACATTCAGTTACAACAGGAGATAGCAATTCCTTATGGAGGCCAAGTTGTTCCCAGAGCACTCAAGTTGGGAATTTGCATCCCAAATGATTGATTCTGATGCATAATTATGGTGATTATATGATTATATGATTTGTCTTTTTTATGTTTTATTTGCACAGCTACTATCCAAAGCTCTGTTGGTTTTTACTAACTGCAACATACAGGAGACTGTTTCAGTCATGAGCCCAAACTTTAATAAGGTTGCTCTCTCTGAGCTTATAAATAAACCAAGGTCATGCTCTACATCAGGGCACACTTTACAGCTTTTCAAGCTGCTTCATGAATTTGAACTCTATATGGATAGGGGCTGATGCAACTTGAAAAACCTGAGAAGTAGCAATCTGAAGTGTTTGTCTTATTTGGAGCTAAGTGAACAGTCTTCCTGACACCCCTGTCCTAGAGATTCTACCTCACTGTTGTCTGGAACTGAGTGTGAAACCCTTCCTGCTGTCCTCAGGTTGTTATGTAGAATCTGCAGCTCACATATCTGACATGAAGGCAGATAGTTAAAATTGTTATGTTGGGAATGAGTGGAAAGAGGCATAATGGAAACATACTCTGGCACAATACTTTTTCTCTAAGAGTGAAACAGAAATAAAAATAGAAATCTTTTACTAAGATAAAAACTGTTTATCCTCAGAGAAAGAGAAAATCCCATTTAAATGTTTTCTTGCTGTTAGCTGAGGTTGCAACCAGAGTTTGAATCACCATCAGTTACTTTTCATTTCAGAAAATCACTGCTGTTTTACTACAAATCATTACTACATTTTGTAAGAATGAACTTCTGTAAAGGAACATACGTTAATAGAGTTTTTCAGTTTCATGTCAAAGTTGAGTAATGCATATGACTTGTGGTATATTTGCCCTTGATGTTACATTATAGATAAATTGGTCCCATCAGTTTTAGGTTTTTTTCCATATTTTATTCATGCAGTATCATTTTCTCTTTTTACTTTATAGTTAGTATAGTCATTGGACAGTGACACTAATACTGTTAAAGACGTTATAGATATAAAAATCATAAAACTGAAGAAGGAATTATTTGGATTATCTTCTCTGTTTCTGGATTTACAAGATTTCAGATTTGCTTGACAATTCATTGCTATATTAAACATGCAGCAATAGAGATGAGATGAAAAAGAATCACATGGGACCCTGATGAAAATCTTCTTTTAGAAAACAGTCTTAACATTTTCAGGGAGTAGGAGGTAAACATTGAAAGCAGCTTTACAAGCAGTTTCAGCTAGACTTACATAGAATCAAGTTTTCTGTTGTTATTGTGATGTATGTATCTAACCTCTTCTTAGAAAGTAAGACAGCTCCATAGATATATGTTAGTTGTTGTTTTCAATCTCTGTAAAACTCTGTATGAATAGTTTGATTTGAAAGGTTCAGATACAGTGAAATTCATTCCTGGGCTTGAAACAAAGACTCTTCCACACTTTAGTTATAATTATATGACCAGACCACAAAAATATAAACAGGATGAATTTCAGTTATAGATTAGGGAGTGTAATTTTAGACTGGAAACCAAGATACTGCAAATATAATCTCATAGTTTACAAAATAAGCTACTTTTCTGCTGTTTCCTGAATAGAATTTAAAGTGTTTTTAAAAAGAGCATGATAGATAAGCAGTCTTCTATTATTCTAGAAAGTTTGCTTCTCTTCAAGTTTCTAACAGCCTTTATACTGAAATGTAATGCATATTGGAGGGCTTCTGACCAGAAATTATCAAAGAGAATGCAAGTTTAGGTACAAGGGAAATGAAGAAGTCAATGGTTTCTTGAATATCATTCATATTTGAAAGGGGAAGGATCATTTTAGAGATATGAGAAGGAAAAACACAGGTGGAAGTAAAGACAGAAAAGCAAATTCCAAAATGTAAATAACAGATAAATTTTGGTAGATAACAATAATTTGTGAGTTTCTCATAACTACAGAATCTTTTGGGGTTGTCTTGCTATTACTGAAAAGGATGTTTCTGCTTGTATTTGCAGTGTCAAGACCAGGTCAACAGTAATTTGTCTCAGAATCCTAGGTAGGTATTTCAGATCATCATCTAGTCAACTAACTTTCAATTTATTCACTGCCTTCCCCTATTCTCTTGCTGTTAGATATGTCAGTAAAAGTGAACAATGAAATCTTTGCTTGAATTGACAGGTTAAATAAATTTAATCTACAAGTTGTCAGCTATCTCTAGCCTTCACTTTGTTCTTTATAAGTCATCCCATACATAATTTTGAATTTCAAAGTTTTCTTAAAATTTTTCTGTTTTTTCTCTTTACCAGAGACAAAATGTTAAGGATAAGAAAATAAAATGTAAAATAATATATAGAGTTACAATAACTATAAAAAGTGATCTTTGATTTTAATAAAATATATTGATTGGTTTTAAGGATTTTTTGCTTGTAGTTTTAATTTTGAACGTTTTCTTACTTCAAAGTGGAACAGCAGTCCAAAGGTTTTGAAAATATTTATAAAATTCAAGATAAAAATGAATAAATTGTTCTAAAAGATACTTCATTTAATATAATTTATGAACATTGGTTGAAGATTAACAAAAAGCATTTAGATGACGTGTGCTTTTTCCCCTCCAAAATACATACTTCTATGAAATTCAGACAAATGATAACACTAGTGGACTAGACATAAACTACAGGATTAACTCATGAGATGATCAATGGTCTGATAGTTCAAAGGAAAGAATAAAATATTAACAATAATAAATTATATTCATTCAAATGTGTATTAGAAGGGATCTCAAAGCATGGTGGTACACTGCTAGTGCCAAATGGCTTGTCAAAAAGCAATAATAGCTGTGCCTTTCAAATTTGTCAAATATCTGTCCCATTGTCTTTTCTTTGGAGGTTGTGGAGAGCTACTGCTCCTCTGCCTGCTGAGGAGCAACAGGAGCTCTGCAGCCAGCTTCGTGCAGCCCCCAGGTGTGAGGGGACGGTGGACCTGGCATCCTGCCTCTCTCCAACTGGCTCAGGGCCTGGCCAAAGCCCCTGGCTTCTTCCTCCATCTCCTGCATACAACATCTGTGTCTGCAGGATACCAGGATCTGAACAAATCAGGTTTGAGAATCATTGCTCTGATGTTTGTGCTGTATATTTCTGTATGAATCAGGGTGTCCTGCTCACTGTCCCTGCAGGGTACAGAACAGAGAAAAGCCACAGAAATCCTGATGGGAGGCAGCATTCAGTGATACCACTATCTTCACACCGAGCAGTCACATATACCTTGCTAAAAGCTAATCATGGGTCCTGTTTAAGAACAGGAACCGGGCTGACAAATAGCTACTTCTAAATATCATAGTCTGTCTGGAACAGAACAGTTTGAAATACTAGAGTGTTACTTGCCTCAGAAAGATGCTGCAGTGGTATATTTGTGGGAGAGCCATATACATGGCTACTGCTAGAAGCCATTGTCCAGAGGGAGAGCTTTAGAAATGAACTGGAAAAAGGGCCAGTGTTTGTCACTGTTTTCCAGGTGTACAGGACAGCCTTCTAAGAGGACAATAATTTCAGAAGGCTCCTCAAATGGGACAGAAAGAATAAAAAGGAGAAATAACATTGAAAAGGGAATAATGTTGTGTGGTCTGGGTGACTTTTAGGAAGAATGGTGGAGCAATGGGTGTGAAGTAAAAAGGAAGGTTAGGTTAGAGAATGGTAAATGGAGTCATGCAGAGTGATGGGCTGGGAGGGACAAAGAATGGAGAAAAGAATATGTTGCCAAACCACTAAAACGAAGTGGCAATAACTATGCCTTGCAAATGGATTTTCTGGGCATTAGCCTCTCCTCTGTAGAGGACAGACACCTGTAGAGATTTTTTGCTTATGTCTCTATTATAACTCACAGATTCCTGATTACAGCCATCCATCTACAAGGACAGATATATTTTCTTTGATCTTCTTGCCTTTAATTTCTACTTTTACCTGTCCTTCATATCTCACCTAACCCAATGGCTTTTATGGCATCATCAGGCTGTGTCATATATATATATATATGTATATATTTTTCCATGGGTACGCCAAACACCTAGGATTGGGAGAGGATAAGCAGCTTCATTACAACCCATATTAAATGCACTTTCTGAAGTTAACACAGACATAGATTCCTCATCCTTGGGACTTTTAATTAGGAATGATAATATATATTTTAATTACATTCTATCCAAGCTTACATGAGATAAAAGACACACTATTGTGGATCACTCCTGCTATGAATTTAGAAAATATGCATTATTGCAATTTTAAATGAAATAATTTAAAGGAAAACATGTAGACATATATTTTTAAAAGAAAAGAAAAGGGAATAGAGCAGTAATCGGTTTTCAGACAAGTTTATCCTCTACAAGACTTATAGCAGGGGAGGGTGGATTGATGAAGACTGTGACCAATGACCTTGCAAAAATTGTGAGGTATGGAAAAATCCTATGTTGTAATTCTCTGTTTTTAAAAGCATGTCTTTTGAGAAATTTGGGGATAGAAAGGCTAAATATATTTCATTGTTTTGAAAGGGTTGTTGACTTTCACAAGATTGGTAAACATGGAGTGACTGAACAGGATGTATTACAGGTGAAGAATGCTGTGCAGTATTTGGAAAATTATAGCAGTGCATGGAGGTATTACTGGAACTTGGAGGATATCAAGGAATTGTGCATTCTACAGTATCTCCTGTGGAGGGTGATCTCACATCACTTAAAAGATCCCATTAATTTCTACTGGTCATTACCATGTATGAAACAGTGTAAATAAAGCAATATAAGAATGTGGTGTCCCAGATTCCACCTACTGCTCTGTGATGAAAACAACAATATGAAGTATTGCATTTCTTATACCTAAACATAGAATATCTGTCCTAGAAGTATGCCATTTTGTAGCATGTGCTGCACCTTTTTGCCATTATGAATCAATCTTTTTTAGTTCCAAGACATGTAGTACATACATTAGTATAAAAACTGAAGCCAAGCCTGGAAGTGATGGAAGAGAAATGCCACTGCTGGCTTCCATTGCAAGTGATACATTATGTCTTTAGGCAGCAATAAATGTAATGATTTCAGAGCTCTAAAATGAACCTGCTAAATTTATGTTCACAAAATTTCTTCTCAGAATACATAACATCTTCTCATTTTAGGAACATAACGTCATTATCAAAGGTACAATGTTACAACTTTATGACAAAGTATCCATGGATACAAAGTACATGTTCAGTAATCCCACCTGTTTTCTGCTTTGTAACAATTTCCCAAGTGCTCTGAAAATCTATTCTGAATAAATGGACTCTATAATTTTATTTTATAATCTTATTGTAGAAATAAAATTTTTCTTTTGAAACTTGCTGACTTTGATTTTTAGAAAACAATGAAATTAAGAGATCAAATGTTAAAATATTTCAACACTTCACAAAAAAGAACAATTCAGTTCTATGTTAAAATATGATTTTTTATCTAGAAAGGTATTATGAAACCAAAAGTCAGACTGGTAAAATATATTATTTCACTGAAGTTTTAAAAATGTAGGTATTTAAGATGAAAACTTATTTATGAATTAAAAATAATAAATTTTATTGAAATTCCATTTCATGAAAGTTTCTCCTCATATTGACAGAATTCTATTCTACTAATGGCACTTTTAAGATTCAGCTGGACAGGGTGCTGGGCCATCTTGTTTAGACTGTGCTTTTGCCAGAAAGCTTGGACCAGGTGATCCTTGAGGTCCCTTCCAACCTGGTAATCTATGATGATGATGATGAATAGAGACAACTTATTTACTCTTACACTTATGCTTTTTAATTTGGCCAACTCTTTCACTTGGACTGGTTCATAGGTTAACTAATGCCATAATTACAAGTTTCAGGTTTGTAAATGCATTTTTTAAAGTACCTTCTCAGCCTGGTATTTTAAACTCACAGATCCATGTCTCAGAAGATATGTAGACACCTCTCTCTTTACTTCTCCAAAGTCTCTAGGGCTGCTTTTCAGATGTTACTCAAACCTACAGTTACAGAAATCTTGGAGCTTCATCTTCTGTGTGCCAACATTTGTAGAATCATTTTGGTGATGAATCTGTTCTACAGCAAAATACCTCCTCAGAGTCTTAGGTTAAGCCAAGGCTTAAGAGGGTTCAAAACGATTTCTCAAATTACATGGGAAAATTTTTTTTGGTGATACTGTGATCTGATCACAATGTTATGTTTAGAGCACTTTTGACACTGATTAGCAGTGCTATTTCATCAAGATAAAAAGAGGAAATCCAGCTACATGTGGAAGAACAACAGAGTACCCACAGAATGCAAAATAGGTATTTAGCAAGAGAAAGGAGAATAGTCAGATGGTTTCAGGAGTCATTGATTTACTAACACAGCCATGGATCCTGCCATTAAATAGGCAGATCAGAACAGCTCTAAAAGCATTACATGAGATGACTCTCAAAAGCAACTCAGGTACATACTTGATGTGGTGTTATCTCAGGTACTAAAATCAAAGTTGCCTCATTAAAAAAGACTAACAGCTATGGAAAGGTATTTACTTAGCAGACAAGTAGCTTTTGAAGATGCTACTACCAAATATCTGTTTGTCTCTGTTGCTGTTCTGTGTTACCATCCCAAAAGCTCTGCTGGTACTGGTTCACCTGACTGGTCCTTGATCTGGTCCGAAAGATCAATTTAAGCAAGATTAGTTTAAACTGAAGGTTTGAGACAATTCATTGTATTTCATCTAAAATTGAACTAGTGAGCGTTTCATTGACCAGATGTGAACTTGTGCCAGAAGGGTACCAATGAACTTCTTGTAATGGTCATGTTTCAGATTTTTCCATTTTATATTTTGGCAGGAACAGTTACATGAGGCAGAGGCCAGAATTAGCTCAGATATACAGTTTCTGCTGTATGAACCAATTCAGTTATTTCCACCTGCCACTGTGTAGAGCTTTAGAGGTTGGAAAGTTGGTAGAATCCGGAATGACACAAAGGTTTCTGAAATATTTCTCATATATTTCAATAATAAATATAGTGCAGAATTTAATTCTAATTTTCAGCTAACTTGGATAGAATAGCTTTTATATGTGTAATAGATATTTACCTGATGAATCATATTCTGTTTCCATTTTTATATAGATATACCTTTATATATTAGAAGAATATTTTAAGCATAACTATGTATAAATCAATATCTGTATAATTGATATATATTCATCGAAATATATAGATGTGGTTTTAAAAATAGTTTATTTTATTATAAGAAAAAATCCCTCATAAATTTGTATTTAGTCTGAAACCATCTTATGTCTACTGCTATTATGACTAGGCTCATCAACTCCCTGCATAATTTCTCTTTTTCTATTGTCTCCTTCTGAATCTTAATTCACTTAAATATTTGAAGAAGAATCAGAATCTTGTACATGCCCCATCATCTACAGTAACCAAAGATGCTTTATAGTACAGATGAAAACATTACAGATGTGCACATGCACACACTGTGAGAACATGAGAGCTTGTGCTGTATGTGAAGTAATGGGCACAATAGCACAGTAAAGCATCCTTACTTTTGTGGTTTGAATTCCTTCAGCGGTTCGTTGGCACATTTTATGTCAGTCATTTATATTCATTGCAAGCCTGGGGGAAGAAGAAAGCTCAAAAGGGGTCTTGCTGGTGAGAGTTTTCAGTCCTTAGAAAATGTAAGCAAAATGGGAAATACTACTTTATTGTATTTTTTGCCAGTGGAACAATAATTACATTTAATAATTCTTCTTCTTATATTGAAAGTAAGTTACATAACATTTGAAAAGAACTTATAAAGATTAAAAAGATGATATATTCATTTTTTCTGCTTTGAATTTATTTAGGTGCAAAAATAGCAAATAACACAGAGCAAGAAAATGATTACTTTAGGCAAAATGTATCAGAATATTAACAAAGTCAAAATCAGAAGTAAAGGTAAAAGCAAGGCATGCTTGTGAAGTTCCAAGCCACAGAAAATGCAACATAATTGATGATGAAATATTTCCAGTAAAAGAAAAATATGAAGACGAAAAGGTTTCCATAGCAATGCACTACTATTACTTTCTCTTAAAGCAAAAAATGTCTCTAGAATGAGAACACTCTAGCAAAAATGAATGCAAATATGTTATAAAGGTTTGATTCTGTACATTTCTTTTATTATTTTATTTTATAAAACTTCAGAGCTATTGAACTGGGAGATGAGACTCTAAGGTATAGTGACTTGGCACATACAGTGAAAAAACCAGCATCAGTAGTAAAGGTACATTCAGAAAGGTGATCAAACACTGAAACATCATGATAGGTACAAGCTTTGTTAATGAAACAGAGAGGCTGTTATTTTGCTTTATTTCGTTCTTCTACCAACTGCAAGAATGGAGATAAAATTCAGATTTACCTCTGCACATACCATATTTCAAAGTTACGTGAAGGTCTATATGGTTCTTCATGAAATAAGTTCCAAATTTTGTTTTAAATAACATTAGTGTATAAATGGTATGTTCTGAACTATTATGATGGTGTAGAGTAGCCAGATCACAAAGTTGTCTTCTTCGTTTGCCCAATTTGTTTTACTTCCCCATGCCTTTCACAGCCAATAATGGTAGGAACTATATGGAAATTTTTTCTGTTCCTAACTCCCAACTGTAAAACAGAATAATTACCCAGCATCCCATAGCACAACAGATCCTGAAATAAAATATCTCTATATACAAATGTAGAATATTATTTATTATTATCCTTAATAAGGACACATTTTGTCATTTTGGTTAAATAGAAAAATACTTGACTTTTGTGTCCTGACTTTGGTAGGAATTTTTATCCACTGAAATGTTTCTTTCCAGCATTAATTGTTTATAAAATATGTTAGGTAAACTCACTAGTCCAGGACTGCCACTATGTATAATTTTAAAGAAGCATGCCACCTTGAAAGAGGAACACAGTGCAGAATCAAATTCTGTTCCTATGCCCATCACTCATATGTTTGCCCTTCTGAGAGAATAATTTCTGCAAGACAACACCTACAAATGATTCAAATTTTGCATCCATTTAATTTCTTTTTTTAGCCTGTGAATGTTATGTGTTCATGTAATGAATTTGTCACATGTGGCAAGTTGAGAGAAGTGGTCTCACTAAAGTTAGTAGAATATAAGCCTTTAATCTTCAGACAACAAAACTCTGATCCAAAAATTCATATCAGCTAAAACATAAATATTAAAGCACAGATCTCTGTTGTGGTTAATACTGAAGTTGTATTGTACTAAGGCAAAATTCAACTGTTATTTTTGCCTGCCTATTGTCTCAGTTTATTTTAATTCTCAGTATTTTTAAAACCTCTGTTAAAATAAATATATTTTCCACTGTGTACTGCATTCTCATAGTCTGTGAATCTTTGACTTGCTTGTGGTACTTTAAGAAAAGTGTACATTAAGAAAAATGTTTACGCTTGGTCCTGGGTCCCTAGGGCCTCCTTTTTTTTAGTGACATCTCACAAGGAAAAGAAAGAAAAGAAAAAGAAAAAAAAAATTATTTTTATATTTTCTTTCTCTTATAATCTATAATAGTTAACAAGTCATACAAAGAAAAGCTTCATCCCTGGATGTCAAGTCTGAAAAATACATTTTGCAATCTTTCATTCATCTATGAGATGCAATTTGGTGAGTAAAGGAATGTTCTGCAAATTAGTAAATTATCAAGAACAGCTGTCATTTTCTTTATATGAATGTACATGTATATATGCAAAGCAATTCACTAATGAAGTAATATACATCTCAATGTAAATAAGATTTAGTAAAACAAACAAAAATACTTATTTTGGTAACAACATCAAAATTGGCATTTTTACAAATTAAAATTGGTAGAGAAAATAGATCTGATCATAGCTGATACCTGTTTAGGTCTACTCAGAACTCAAAATTACTGTGTTTTTTTTTTTTTTTTAATATAACATAAGCAAGTCCAAATTAAATGGAGAAATGTCTATGTGGAAAGATGTACATAACAGACAAAATTATATTTGTGTGATATAGTTCTTTAAGTCTGATGCAAATCTCATACATAAGTTCACTCCAGAGATATGCTATAATTTCACAGGGAATCAATCAGCTTAACCTTGATGTTGTAGAGTGAAAATGAGTTCTTAGAATTCTAAAGCAAGTTTTAATAAGTTTTGTAATTCTATAGAAATGAATGGGTTTGGATGGACAAAAGATCAAAGAACATTTGTGTCAGAGATTATATAAAGTATGTCTAAAATAAGGATTTTAATCAAGGGTTACCTATTTAAACACTTGACTCTCTTTGTCCTTCAACTTTTTATTTAAGTTACTATATATTTGTTTTGCTTTGCTTTCCTGTTTCTAGCATTCAACAAAATTGGAGTGACTAGTGAATTTTGTGCTCCACAGAATGCAGAGAATAACTTTTACATCTGGCTGCATCTATTGTTTCCCGATAGTCTGATTATTTGGGACCATGAAACTCTGAGTGCTCAATTCTGCTAATATTAATTGGCCACTATTAGTGGTGTCCTGACTCTTCTGATTTCCTATATCTGTGGACTCCAAAAATGGTTTTCCTACCTATTTTGTTGTTAACTCAATAGCTCACTCTAATGGGGTGGGAACTTCTACAAGGATGATGTCTCTTAGCTGCGTGTTGTGAAAGATTGTATTCCAGTCTTCTGGAAAGTAAAAAAGTTCTACTGAAGCTTGATAATAACTTTATAATTGCCACCTGGGCTGTTCTGAATTTCTATGGAAGTATTGACTCTCAATGATTGGACACGGCTCTGAAAATTCCTTTCTAATTATGATCCTTATTTTCTTTTTCTGTGCTCATTATGTTCCAGAGTATCTCTTCTGTTACTATTTATAGTATCTCTTCTTTCTGCATCAGCCAAACTTTTTAACATAATGGTCAAATTTTAGAAATGTGTTTGCAACTTTGTGCACTAACATGAGATAAATAACAACAGAATTTTTGGGGAAAATATTGCTCTGTTATTGCTTCTAAATTTGATCTGGACCGATAATGCTATGATCAGTTTGGGAATTTTGCCTCATAATTGCAATATGTATTTTGAGGTCTCATTTTTTTAACACTTTTTTTATTCTCTGAGTTATATAGTCAAACAACAACAAAAAAAATGTGTAAAAAGAGTAAGATTCTTGACCAGGTTTTTGTGAACTCTGCTTCTTCTTGTTAATTACCACGGGCAGCCTTAGTGAACATGGTGAAATAAAATACTTACAGGAAAGATTTATGTCATCCTGAAGTATCTTGTAAAAAAGTTAAATGATTGATTTCCTAAAAAAAGGTGTATTTCTCTTAATTTACTACAAAAGGCATTTATAATGGTTCTCAGCTGTAGAGAACCAGATTTCAGATATACAACATGAACAAAATGAATTGCAACCATCATGTCTGCAATATAAAAGAAGACATGGTTGAGGACTTTTTGATGGTTTGCTACTTTTAACTTTTGTGGACACTTTGCCTGTGATATTACCTGTCATTTGCTATGCTTTCCTTACTGTATAACTCAACAGAACACCAGTCTCAAGAATTACTTATCCACCCCTTTCTCAGGCATTGCATTTATTTATTTGTAAAAAAAGAAAAAAAAGATGTTCAGGACTGCCTTCAAATCAGACTTCTTGAATACACATAATTTACATAGTAGAGATATTTATAAGCATTTTCAGAGGAATGTTCCTACCTGGAGCCCTGTGGAAATTTTGGAGATTGGAGACCTATACATTTAAACTTAATAAATATATTACTGAGTAAGTGAGGCTAAATATATACATTATTATGCAATTTAAAATAGTTAAAAATCCTTCGAACTCCTACATGCACCTTCACCGTGACATATATTTTTAAAGATAATTTAGACATATGTGTTATGAAATGTATAGCAGATGACAAGTCATAAATCAACAAATGTCATTTAACAATAAGAAGTTTTATGTACTCACAGACTGTATGTACGTTATCCTTGTGCTTATTCCCTTTTTCTGTAATATATTTCTAAGATGATAATGTATGAAAATTTTCAGACTGCTTGCTAAATAATTCTGTATTCTTTAACAAGCATGGCTATTTATAATCATTACTTAATGCCATGTTCTCAACACATACAAAAAGAAAACATTAAATAACATCCAAAGGTAAATTTTTAGCAGTCCATAACAATATTTTCATTCAACTATTAAAGTCAATATTCATGCTGGTAGAGTCTAGAATAACTTCCTTTAAAAATCATCTAAAAAGGATTTGTTTTAAATCACTGTACTGCAGAAAATTGGGCATTAAGGCTAAAATATCATTCTTCAGTGAGCTGCTATGCTTAGATTTTGCAGTTGACCTAAGAAACTCAAAACATGGAGGAATGAATTTCCATTCACCCGAATTAGACAAGGCAAGAAACCCTTGGAATACTGACATCATTAAAAGAAAGAAAAAAACCCACAAACAACAAACACCACGATTATGCTTTGATTGTATTTCCTCTTTCCCTCCTGTATTCATGTTACATAGCCAGTGTAACTGAGAAGCAAGATGTGGTAGACTCAGTAAAGGCAGTTTAAGATGTGGCTCTTCCATGACATGTTCACCCTGATCCTCTGTGGAAATTTCTGCCCCTTTAGCAAAAGTGACAAAATGGAGAACAGGTCTGATTTTCAGCAGCCATATTTTACAGACTAGTGTCTCAGGGCAAATGCTGAGGAAAGCAGTTCATATAATGCAACTGACCAAAGTCTGGGGTGGTAAAGAGTGGAACACAGGGCCAGCTGTCCAGGCAATATGTAGATAACCCTCCAGCTGAGAAACAGGGCAGACAGCAGAGCAGTAGCATAATAATAAACAACCAGATCTAGGTCTCCAAAATGTTTTGATTGAAATCCCTGAGTTTTAGTAATATGGCCACACATTTTAAGCTATGTAAGAAAACAAGGGTTTTTTTGTAGAAAGTCAATATGCTAAATTATACACATTTGTACTGTGATGGACTCATGAAGTCATAGAAAAGATAATAGTATCTTTGTGATTAGTCATATTGTGGTGATAAACCTTACATGTAGGCAACTGCAGAGTGGAAAAAAATTGGAAAGAAAAATGCATCCTCTGTCTAGGCAGTACTATCTGACATTTTTGAGATATGTTTGACTGGAATTAATCTTTATGATAATTAAGGCAATTGGTTCTTTTTACTATTATTTAGTAATGTAAAAATAATGTATTAAATTTAAAATACAAATATATTATGTATATATAATGAAAGGGTAGAAACTCCTGAAATTCAAACGGTCTTCTCTCTCTTCTACTGGTTATCAGGGATTCTGTGGCTAGCATGAGACACTAGGAAACGCTTCTATCACAACAATGATTACATTAACAGTTTTTATAGAAATCGCTGCAGGTTTCTAAAGGATTTTTTCTCCTATTCTCATGGGGTTTTCTGTAGTCAGACCTGTACAAGAAACTGAACATTGTTAAGTGTTCTAATACATTTATTTTAATGATGGCACAGGTAGGGACTAGAGTGCTTTGATGTTTGCCAACTATCCTGAAGTGTCTCTTGACACAAGCCAAAGGTTAAGGCAGAAAGAAAAGAAAAAAATATATTTGCATAATTTAAATGTAAACATCCCATTTACTATTTTGAAAAGTGCCAAAAAAAATAATCTACTACTTTGATATGCACATTTTACCTTTGATATGAACAACTCTCATATTAAATTCCTGAAGCAGAAGGCTCTATTATAGCAATTTAGAATATGTTCCTTTCATTCTGTCAAATCAGATTAAAGAGGACTAATATGAGAGATGCCTACATTTACAATTGATCAGATAATGGTTCTGCTGCTTGAAAGTATACTTTCTCCATAATGGAAAACTTTCACTCACTTTTTTTTTTTTTTTTTTTCCTTAAGAAAACTAGCAAGGTGGATTTTTTTTTTCTTTCTCTGTCTTTCACAAATTTCATAAACATATCTCAAATATTGGAGATGTGCTAAAACATTTTCTCAAAGTTTGGGACAACAAAGGTGGGATAAGAAAGATTAAGACAATAATGTCTTTACCTGCTTAAAGCCTCTCTGAAAAGCTTCATCTAGAATTATCTTGTTAGCCTTCTATTTTTTACACAGTGCAGTAATAGGAGCAATAATGTCACAGAAATATTCCACAAAGCTTCTGTAATATCTTGAAAGTCCTGTGAAAAACTGAATTTAGGCATTTGGGTCAATCTATAATGGCCTTCATGTTTAAGGAATTAGGATACATTTCTTCCTTTATCTCCCAAGTTATTTTTGAACTACATTAGACTGTTTTTCTCTTTGAATAGTGTAAACTCTGTAGGTAGGTTTCCCCAGATAATTCCATGCTTTCTTTGGTTTGTTTCCAATTTCAGAAGGTCATGATGTCATCAGTGCGAGTTTGTCATGACTGTGTAATCCAGCCACTCTCTATCTGATCTCCCTCAATATAGAATTGAAGGACCAGTCAACCTTTTATTATGGTTTAATATAATTCTCTCACATCAGTGATGAGAAGAGGTTTTATTTTTCCTCTATGGACAGAGGGCTTTCCAGTTAAATCCAGTGTGCTGGCATTCTTTACGTGATCTGGTGGGCCATCCAAAAAAGAAATGTGTCATTTGCAGATACACATTGACTCTTCAGTGATTTACATGCAATATTATCTTACTATTTCCTCATAGTATTCTCAGATACAGTTCTGTATCTGAATTGTATCTGAGAATTCAGTTATAAAGATTTAGTTATAAACCCCTAGTCTGACATTTTTCCTACTTCTTATGTGCCTGCTTCACAAATGACTACAAAACCTCCATGTTTATTTCTGTAAGCACCTTTTGGTGATGCCAAAAATCACAAAATCAATTAGAACTGATTCTTCAAACTTTACCTTTTTATCTTGTGCTCAGTTTGAATTCCCTTTCTCCTGCTGCATCTGAAGTTAACAACCACCTCCCAGCTGTGATAGGATCTTAACCTACTGACATACACAGTTGGTGTGACCTTGTTCCAAAAGGTTTTTTTATTTATTAGTAATGTTATTAACCTTTTCAACCACTTCAAAAGACTTTTACTAAAAATTCTGCATCTGCTGGTATTTAACAAGAATTAAGAAGATAGACTTCAAGTGTTTACATAAGTTTTTATTATAACTTATCTTTGGAATTCCTTGACAAGATACTTGTGTACAAATTCCTCATGTAATGTAAACTACTATTAACCCACTGAGTATACAATGACTGTTTCAGCCTCTTGTTCAGTGCTACCCTCCCCAAAATCTCTAATAATATCCAAACCATTTTAATTTTTCATTTAGATAGGTGATTAAGTCAGACTGTGTGCCAGGTTATCTGGGGAGGGTCAATACAGCAACATTGTAATTTAATCTCTTGCTGTTTCAACATGTTAGGAATCTGCACTTAAGCATCCTTTGAATCTCTCAGCCCAACTATTTGCTTTATCCCACTGAGTTCCACAAATCCTTCAAAACTAAAGTAAATACATTTTTCCCTTGTCTGACAGTATGTTCATCCACCTTTGGTAGTCAGTGGAATATAACTCCTGCCACTGTTTCCTAGATTCCTAGATGAATGCCTCTGCAAAAGAGCCAACATCTAGGAAGAGTATGTCCATATTTTCCCTTAACATTTCAGGCTTAGATTCATAGCTTGGTGAGAAAGCTTTTCCAGGTTCTGAGACAAACTCTGCAGGAATTTTGTCTATGCAGATATTAAGTTCATCCAGTCCTACTGGCTCCTTGTTTCATGCATATCATATTATGCTTGAGTATGCCTCAGGAGTTCTTTAGTTTTCTTGTTATTCCTGTAACATAAGCCTCTTTCCCCTCCCATACATATTTGTTTCCCTAAAGTCTAAAGATACACAGTGGGTACTTCTTCCACTGAAAATTACTAGATTAGCTAACTAAGACAGATTTAAATATAATCACTACAAAAGTATCATCTATCACCTGGGAAAATCACCCTGTCCTTATAACTTGCCATGCACATGCATCTTTCTCCTTTGATCTCACACTCCAAAAGGTATGCATTGGAGAGACACAGGAAAGTTTTAGTCTAGGAGATTTAAACACAACTATAACGGATGATTCTTGTTGTGAAGTGTTTCTGTGTTGTTTTACAATGGTCTGACATTACACAGCATTTACCACCTTCACAGAATAAGAGGATTCCTGAATTGAAAGTATGAATTCCTACAGTTGAAGATAAGGTCTTAATAATCCAGCTGTAATAACCAGGTGAGTGTAACAGGTGTTGTGGATCAAACGCACAGAGGACAAATAATACTGGGATTGCATTAGCAAATAAGAGATGTCTACCTTTTGAAACAGTGCAATGCATTAAATGGGTTTTTTAAAAAAAAAAAGTATTTTTATATCACCCGTATATCAGCAACAGCTGCCTGAGATACCAAAATCACATTTGATTTTCTGGTTTATTTTGTGCCTGTATCATAACATGTGTCAGTGTCTGTGAATTCTCAGAAGAGGAACAACACCTTTGTGTAAAATGCAGGACTATGCACATTAATTGAACACAATAAATATTTGCTATCACAGGAGAAGAACACTTGTTACAGCACTCGTATTAGATAGGAGGCAATGGCATTAGTGGTTAAGATAAAAGCACAGGTATGTACAACTTCATAATTTGTGCATAAGACAGATTTGCTGGTGGGTTCTGGGAAGGAAAAATGCTCTAAAGCAGTATGGAAATGTGCGTAGCTCAGAAGGCCCAGAGGTATTTGTACTATGCTGTGACCTATTTTGTATATGTTCATCAAAATATATGAAACTGAAAAATTCTGAGTGGGTAATAATTTTGTGATAGCTTATGGTTCTGACAGCCAAATTCAGTATAATAGCTTAGTACTGCATTTCTTTACCATCTAAAATATTAATACAAGATTGACTAAATATCTCTTCTAAAGTCTATATGGCCCAGAGGTTATTAAGAAATCCCAGTTTTGTCTTCAGGGGATTCAGTCTACTTTCCATACCTGCAGATAGCTTTTGTGTGCTCAGCTTTTGAAGGATGGATCTTTTTCAAAGCAAAGGCAGAGGAATGCTAATAAATCACATCTTTATGAAATATTCATTAATTCAGTGTGTTCTTTACAAGGCTGCTGCCAAGGCAGCACAGGGTGACGAATTACATTTTACACACACAGGAAATGGTTGACAAGATACATTGTCTATATAGAGGGTTTCCTGAATGGTCACATACAAAGCTAACCAACAAAAGTTGTTTACACTATTAAGCAAGCAGGACAAAAATGCAGCTGTCTATATCCCTGCCAAGTTCCTGTACCTCCTCTTTTATGAAGAGTTTTCCCTCCTGGCTTAGTTTTACTTTTTTCTTGTAACAAATTTTGTTCTTATGCGTTGCTTCACTTAGAATGCCAGTGGAATGAAGTCAGAGGGTAAGAAAAAAGTAAGCCAGCCTTGTGGCCTTTGTTACATCTTATGAGAGGATGTGGACTTGCCTTAAGGTCTCTCTTATTCATGTGTCAGCAGTCATCAGAAACACACTGCACAAAAACAAGCTGAATGTTCCTTCACTAGAGAGTGAAATGGAATCTCTTTCTTGATTGCCTCTTTCATCTCTTCAGCACTCCAAAAGCAACCCCTGGGTAGCAAGGACACTGGAATCAGTATGACTATGCTCCATCTTGCCCACAATTGCACCCTAACACAGCATCATGATAAAGGATGGTGTTCTTGTGAAATCACTCACAGGGCACATCTTTCATTACAAGGTACATATCTTTTGACTGGCTCAGTAAAAGAGGAATGACATAGATTTACAAAGACTCAAAGTTTGCAGAAAGTAGACATTAAAATGTAATGGAACTCTTTCTCTTTGGGGGAGTGTACAAAATGTACAAGAACTGGGTTTTGTCCTGGACATGAAAGGAAAGACAAGATGCAAGGACTGTGATTTAATTAGACTGCATCTTTATTAACTCATCGGGGAACTATGCAGGTCATCTTAATTATTTCCACTTTCTGGAGGGCAAAACCCACCATACTCAAACTCCATACCCTCTGGACCTTTAACAGGGTGTTTGAAGACTTACTGCTCTCTGCTTGTATGAAGGTGAAGTGGCTGCCAAAAAAAGAAATATCCTCTGGTTTGTCTACGTATCATATATATTGGCAATGTCTAATTCTGTTCCTGAAAATTTCTTGATGGCGGTTCTATCCAGGACTGTTTTCAATTTCCATAAACTGAGAATGAGATTCTGTATGAGTTTTTCTTGCTAGTGCATCTTGGTTATTTTTGTTGTTTCAAAGCACATTCCTAAAGAGTTCACTCTCTTGTCTAAATATACATATATATATATATATACACACACCACATTGTCTGGGAAGAGGAAAATACATTTTCCCATTTGTTCATCTTTGCACTTTATTTAACATTAGAGCTCTCGTGTAAAAAATTCTATGTTGAACTGATCATCCCATAAGCAGTCAGGAGTTGTCAGAGAGCACAGGTAATACCTTCCCTAAGCAAAACTTGATTGTAAGCCAGCAGAGTGCCTGTGAGAAAATATTCCTGACACTTTGCCATCTACCAGAAGCTGTGTTATTTTCTTTGGCAGTAGCCATAATGACTATCCTGTCTTTGTTTCCTTATCATAGTTTGTGGTTCCTCTTCCCAGTGAATCTTTCTACTTGTTATCCCAAACCTTAACTTAATAAATAAATTCCTTGACTTTTTGATTCATTGCAATGCTTGGTCAAGGCTTTTTTTCGCCTCCTGGACTTGGTGCATACCATCTCCTCTCTTCTCAACTGCCTGTTCAGCCTCCGATGTTGTTTCTGGGTAGAGTGTCTGATACCTCCAGTTCCCAGCATTCACACATCCTGTTACACCCGGTTCCTAACTGGTACAAGACCCCAGTTTCTGTACTGTACTTTTGACCAAATTGAATAAGCTCAGCTACCCATGTATTTTTGAAGACACCTGATACTTTTTGAACATATCTTATGTGACCACACTGCAAATATTGCAGCTTTTATCTCCAAAGATACAATGACCATATCAAGATTTTCCAAACTTCAGAAAAGAGTAGGTCATCAGGATGCTTTTTATTTTGTTGATACTATTAATATTGCTCTAGGTTTATTTTGGGTTTATGTCTATATTTTATACTTCCAAAATATATACACAGTTTGAGAACAATATGGATGTCCTACCCTGAAAATAAAATAAGCTCCTTTTTCATACTAGTTTCCTTTCCATGTCTGTGCTTGGTTTCAAAAGTGTTTTTTTTTTTTAAATAATAATTTTAAAATAATTTTTTTAAAAAATAAACACAAGTTTAAATAACTTTTATATTAAGTAAGGGAAAAAAAAGTTGTTATGTGACACCCTATTAGTATTTTAAAATTGGGAATATCTGTTCTTTTCTTAGCTCTGTCACAAGTAGCCACTGTGTAGTTTTATATTAGGTGGGCGATGTGAAGATTTTGAATTCTGAATTAAGTTTGTGATGGTAAACAGTGTGTACTAGACTTTTTTAAAGAAATATCATTTATCCACTGAAGATAAGATCAGAATCTAATCACATACTTAAGGAACAACTTGAAGGGGTTTTAAGACTGCAATACATTCTGAAGTGCTTACCTGAGGCCAAATCCAGCTGATCACTAAACAGATCTTGTTTGCACATAAATATGCAATACCTTCTGTTTTCACAATTAACATGTAAGTAATTAAGAAGAAATAATTTTAAATGTCAATTTAAAACAACTTGTGTTAGGAACAAGAGAGTAAGGTATTATTTCGTATTTTTCTTCTTTTTCACATCCATATGGGTTTCTGTTAAGTCATATATAACCCATTTATTTTGGAGCAACAAAATGCAGTCCCCCAATCGTTCGAGGTCAAATTCTCCTGAACTTCACCATTGTCACCACACTGAAGTTCATGAGCATAAACTAGCACAATTTACAGGCACACTGTCTACAGTAAAAGGACATTTTTCTTTATATAGCAGGGTCAAGAGCAATGAATGGAGACTCTTAATGCTATTGAAATGCATGATAATTAAAAATAAGAAGTCCAAGAAGTAAGTCTAATGGGAAATGTTCTGTAATTTGTTTTGGTTTCTAAGGTCAATTTTTAACAAATTCAAACAAACTTTCATTTGAATCATTTCCACTCACTAGGGAACATACATCATTAAAGTATCACTGAAGCATGTCATCTAGCTTTTCCTCTGCTCATAATCTCCCCCATCCTTGAAATGTCCCCCATATTGAGGTTATGAAAAAAGAGGTAGAAGGAACTAATTTGGATATCCATATGCCTTCAAGCAACTGTGGGAGATTTCTGTTCCCTTGACACCAGCTGAGCTGGACAAACTGAGCCAGGAAATATGTCCCTGAACCTTTACTCCTCTCTGCTGAGTGAAGATAGTTTCTCACTGGACAAATTAAGTCCCCATGCCCTTTGTAAAGTTGGTTGCCGTGTTTAAATGAAACAGAAAGTTAAAAAACAATTAACACTTTAATAGGTTTTACATATTTAAAACAAAAGAAAAATCAACTGTTTAATCAAATTAGATTTGATTATTTTTCTCCAAAATTAATTTCTTTCTATTTGTATTTATTTTTAGTCTTACTATAAATCATACAAGCTAATTGAGGGCTTTTGAATTAGGGCTTCTGATGCCAATATTGAAATATTTATATCTATTACTGACACTAACATACTTCTTCCCTTGTTTTACTTTATGAAATGGTTGCCCTGAATCTATGGTATCATTTTTATAGTATTTTATTCACGCCTATTTATGATGCTGATTTTATTTCAACAAATTCAAAGTTTGAGGCTTTTTGACTAAGCTCAAAAAGGCGAAGTTGCAACCCCACAAGAAACAGATGTCCATAGGCTTTTTCCAGATGATAGCAGTATCATAATCAGCTAAAGACATGGGGATGCACTCCACAAATTATCAAAACTGTGATGAAAGCTTCGCTTTTCTCTTTGAGCTGTTATAGTCAGAGATGTAAATTGGCCGTGACAGCTTCCAGGTCTGATGAGAAACCCATCTCCTAACATTTAACATCAGTTCTGCCGGTATGTGCCAACTCCTGAAATGACACTGAGGTTTGAAAATCTGAAATGTGGACTAGGTAAGGCTCATGGAATTACCTTACAGCAGTATCCCTAGGGCCATAGTTCAAGAATAGTTTAACAAAAAGATTAGGCCTAGTAATGAGGGAAAACAGTGCCTCTCATTTCCAACATCTGTCTGTATAATGACTTTCTTACAAACCAGCAAGAGCCAGGGGTTCAAATATTTACTGCATATTCACCCACAGATATCAGAAAGGCACTGGTGCCTTTTGCCATACATATGCTTTCTTTTTGCTTCAGCAGAGGGTAGAAGGCCTAAGAATACCTTCAGGGTAAAGTTTGTATTGAAAATCTGTATCTGCACTAATGACATGAGTTTTGAATTAAAATAGGTATACTGATTTGGATTTATTTTTTTGATTTTTTTTCCACTTTGGATAAGTAATATAACATCATAGATGAGATTTAATCTGAAAATTGTCTGCAAAAAAATGAATGTCATATTCACCACTAAACTATATAAACTATATATAAATATGTAAAATTTAGGAAGAGAGCAGGACCTGGGAAAAAAATCACATTTAGAAAGAAAATATGTGTTCAAGGCAGCAAATGGCAAATGGTGGTGATAATCTTTGTAGGTTCTGAAGTTTGATTCTTTACAGTGTGTCTTGAAGAATCTAATAGTGTTGATTTATGACATACCTCAGAAATTGTGTTGCTGGGTTTCTGTTTGAAATTTACTCTATGGAATCACTTTAAGAGTTGAATAGACACTAAAATCCCTCCAGTGTATTTTACCCAAGGAACTATTTCTATATATATATGTGACCAAATCCAAGCAACACTAACTTTCTTACTGCTTTTCTAAGTCATCTCCCTTGGTGTCCATGGTTATGAGCTCATCAAATATGTTAATGTTAATCACAGAATCACAGAATCACCTAGGTTGGAAAGGACCTTGAAGATATCGAGTCCAACCGTTAACCTAACAGTGACAGTTCCCAACTACACCATATCCCTAAGTGCTATGTCAACCCGCCTCTCGAACACCTCCAGGTATGGGGACTTCACCACCTCCCTGGGTAGCCCATTCCAATGCCTAACTTCCCTTTCTGTGAAGAAATACTTCCTAATATCTAGTCTAAACCTTCCCTGGTGCAACTTGAGGCCATTACCTCTTGTCCTATCACTTGTTACTTGGTTCAAGAGACTCATCCCCAGCTCTCTGCAACCTCCTTTCAGGTAGTTGTAGAGGGTGATGAGGTCTCCCCTCAGCCTCCTCTTCTTCAGACTAAACAACCCCAGTTCCCTCAGTCGCTCCTATTACGACATGTGCTCCAGACCCTTCACCAGCTTCGTTGCTCTTCTCTGGACACGCTCAAGTAATTCAATGTCCTTTTTGTAGTGAGGGGCCCAAAACTGAACACAGTAATTGAGGTGCGGCCTCACTGGTGCCGAGTACAGGGGTAAGATCACTTCCCTGTCCCTGCTGGCCACGCTGTTTCTGATACAAGCCAGGATACCATTGGCCTTCTTGGCCACCTGGGCACACTGCTGGCTCATGTTCAGCCGCCTGTCAATCAACACCCCCAGGTCCCTCTCTGACTGGCAGCTCTCCAGCCACTCCTCCCCAAGCCTGTAGCACTGCTGGGGGTTGTTGTGGCCCAAGTGCAGCACCCAGCATTTGGCCTTATTGAAACTCCTACAGTTGGCCTTAGCCCATTGCTCCAGCCTGTCCAGGTCTCTCTGCAGAGCCTCCCTACCCTCGAGCCGATCAACACTCCCACCCAACTTGGTGTCATCTGCAAACTTACTGAGGGTGCACTCGATCCCCTCGTCTAGATCATCAATGAAGATGTTAAACAGGAGTGGCCCCAAAACTGAGCCCTGGGGGACACCACTTGTGACCGGCCGCCAACTGGATTTAACTCCATTCACCACAACTCTTTGGGCCCGGCCATCCAGCCAGTTTTTTACCCAGTGAAGCATGTGCTCATCCAAGCCATGAGCAGCCAGTTTTGCCAGGAGAATGCTGTGGGAAACGGTGTCAAATGCCTTACTAAAGTCAAGGTAAACAACATCCACAGCCTTTCCCTCATCCAATAAGCAGGTCGCCCTGTCGTAGAAGGAGATCAGGTTTGTCAAGCAGGACCTGCCTTTCATAAACCCATGCTGACTGAGCCTGATCATCTGGTCGTCCTGCATGTGTTGTATGATGGTACTCAGGATGAGCTGCTCCATCAGCTTCCCAGGCACCGACGTCAAGCTGACAGGCCTGTAATTTCCTGGATCATCCTTCCGACCCTTCTTATAGATAGGCGTCACACTGGCCACTTTCCAATCTGTCGGGACCTCCCCGGTCAGCCAGGCCTGCTGGTAAATGATGGAAAGCGGTTTGGCAAGCACCCCAGCCAGCTCCTTCAGCACCCTCAGGTGTATCTCATCTGGTCCCATAGACTTGTGTGTGTCTATGGGATGCAGTAGGTCACTGACTATCTCCTGGACTGCGGGGGTTTGTTCTCCCAGTCTCTGTCTTCTGGCTGAGGAGGCTGGATTCCCTCAATACAACTAGTCTTGTTATTAAAGACTGAGGCAAAGAAGGCATTAAGCACCTCTGCCTTTTCCTCATCACTTGTTACCATGTCTTCTCCTGCATCTAGCAGGGGATGGAGGCTCTCCCTGGTCTTTCTTTTGATACTGACATACTTATAGAAACATTTCTTGTTATCCTTGATTGCTGAAGCCAGCGTAAATTTCAGCTGGGCTTTAGACCTCCTGATTTCTGCCCTGCATAGCCTCACAGCCTCTTTGTAATCACTGTGAGTGGCTAGCCCCTTCTTCCAAAGGCTGTAAACTTTCCTTTTCTCCCTGAGTTCCAGCCAAAGCTCCCTGTTCAACCAGGGTGTTCTTCTCTGTTGCCGGCTTCTCTTTCAGCACCTGGGGACCTCCTGTTTCTGAGCCATTAAAACTTCCTTCTTAAAGAGTGCCCAGCCTTCCTGGACCCCTATACCCTTCAGGATCATCTCCCAAGGGATCCTTTCAAACAGGTGCCTAAACAAGACAAAGTCATCCCTTTTGAAGTCCAGGATGTCAGTTCTGCTTAGCCCTCTCCTGGCCTCTCTAAGAATAGAGAACTCTATTATTTCATGATCGCTGTGCCCTAGTCGTCCTCCAACCTCCACATCATCCACCAGTCCTTCTCTGTTCACAAAGAGGAGATCCAGCAGGGCAACTTCTCTGGTTGGTTCTCTCACCAGTTGCATCAGGAAGTTATCTCCCACACATTCCAGGAACCTCCGGGTCTGGTCCCACTCTGCTGTGTTGTATTTCCAGCAGATGTCTGGGAAGTTAAAGTCTCCCACAAGAACAAGGGCAAGCGATCGTGA